>NC_043756.1:26410517-26508017 GCF_902148845.1 Salarias fasciatus
TTTTTCCGGTCCTAAGTAGAGAAACAGTGTTTTCTTGACCATGTTGTTGTTACTGAAAAAAGTAAAAGTGCAAAAACATTTCTTTAGGGTTAGGCTTTGTTGTGTGTGGGTTAGGGTTAGGGTAAGGGTCAGGGTTAGGGCTAGACATGAATGGGAGTCAATGGACGGTCCCCACAAGGATAGAAATACAAGATTGTGTGTGTGTGTGTTGGTGTGTGTGGTGTGTGTGTGTGTGTGTGTTTTGATGTTGTCTTCAGATGAGCTCCAGTTGTGACCAAAGGGAATAAAAACGACCATCTGTGCACAAAGTGCCACTCAGCTCCGGCGATGTTCAGAAGGGACGAATAAAAAGGACAAGACAGGAGCTCTTACTCTGTTTTATTCGTCTGTCATCGCCGAATCCCTCTTTGTAATCCTGACCTGCACTCCCAGTTCAGAGAGGAAATGTGTGTGGTGTGTGTGTGTGTGTGTGTGGTGTGTGTGTGTGTGTGTGTGTGTGTGTCCTAACAGGCGTAATAACAGACACAGCAGCCTCTGCGGCTGGCCGTGCTGCTGGAGTCAGATGGAACGTATCACGGTGGACCTTCAGCAGGAAACACTGCATGCATATTAAAGCCTTGCTGAGTCCAGACCTGCTGTCAGGTCTGTTATCCAGAGACCCCCTCCCCCCCCACTCCTCTCACAGCTGCTGGGCTTCGTCTCAAACTCCACCGTTTCCTGTTGTTATATATCATTATAGATACTGGAGCGATGCGCCAACAACTCCTTTTTAAAGGACAAGTACACAAGTTTCCTGTCAATATTGAGTACTGATATTTCCGATACCATTTACACTTAAAGTGTAGAAACTCGGTTCAGTTCAGCTTTGTTTACAGTATATAGTACCAGACATAATAATAGTCATTTCTGGGCACTTTTATAGAGATAGACCTAATAATTCCACATGACAAAGCAAAGGAGACGGTGGGAGTGTGTATTTATGATTAACACTGAATTGATTTGTCCTGTAATATCTGCACTCTGCCTCCAAACTGACCAGACACTCCCATTATGGAAAATTCGTCATTACTTGGACGGCGTCATGAGAATATAATAAATAGATTATAAAAGTCTCTGCGTTCTGAATGTAATAAAGTCAGAACATAATAAGATTTTCACAGCCATGATTGAGTGTTACAGGATGGATTCTCTGTGGAAGAATGTTTTAGTTAAGCATGCAGCTCTTCCCATGTCTTATCACTTCATTGTCTACAAGTTAATACGTTCTTACAGAATTTTTACAATGGTCCTTTAGTTATGATAATGAACGTCTCACTTTACACTGTTGGGGAGTTTTCACATTATTGGATTTATTACATCTAAAAGGACAAACTTATCAGATTGCTGATTGCTGGAGGACTTCCTGTCACAGGGAGAGTAGAGAAAGGAGGATCTGCAGCTGTCGTGTCAGGTCTGATCACCAGGACCTCCTCAGAGCTTCAGTGGAGTCCCGGAGGTCGAGGAGGGGAAAGCGCACCGTGCCGTCATTCAGAGCAGGTTTATCATAATGTTCTGGCTGATTGAAGGACGTATCGCTGTAAACTGCCATCATCTTCCACTGTCTCCTCGTGTTTGTAAAGTTTGCACTTCCCATTATTCTTCTGTGAATGAACCTCCGTGGCGTAGATCGTGCTATGATGCATTGCTGTCTCTGCTGTGCATTGACGAAGGCTCTGTCCGAGTCATCCCGCACTTTAAAGAATAACAAATCACCCAGATGGTTCAAAAGGCTTTTTAGCCAGAAAAGTGTTATTTCCAGGTGAGGAGAGACTTTAAATCTGAGCTGCGTCCGTTTTTGGGCACAGTAAATATGAGCTGCAGGAGCCGGCAGCCGACAGGGGTTAACCCGATCATAGACAACTTCAAATCACACCAGAGCGGGGGGTCAGACACAAGGCCAGCGGGCCAAAACCGGACCGCAGCAGGCTCCAATGCGAACCGATACCATTTGTAAAAACAGCACACTGCAACAACTACAGGAGACACTTCTTTTTTTCTTTCTTCTTCTTTTTTTTTTAATATTGTCATTTTCATCACGTATTCTCGGCACAACACCAGAAAAAAACATTAAAGTTTAAATTCTGAGGCTCTTATGGCTCTATTTTACTAACTCAAGATGAAGTTGGGCTGTTTGTGGCTCCTGAACTAAACTGCGTTGGCAGAGACTGATCGGAGCCATAAGCTCGTAATAATCTCGTGTCTTCACGTAGATCCATCTGGTTGCATTTCTCATCATTTCATACGGAACGTGTTGCACAGAAACAGCAATTTGAAGATGAAGGTGTTACAGCATCTCATCAGTGGTGTTTTTTATGTGTCTCAGACGTTTTAATGAATGACAGCGGTCTGCTCTCACCTCAGAGCTGCTTCCTCCCATTATTGTCCAAAAACTCACCTTTACATCTGCAGAACCTTTGAAAACAACCTGTGAACAAAATGTTCCACAAATAATCACAAAAACAGCATTTGGTTTAAAAACAGATTAGCCCACATTATTGTTAAAAACTCCAAGAGATGATAAAAGTCGATAAACAGTTAAATCAATAGCAAAGTGTCACACTGAGTTGAAAAACAGTGAAACAGCTTGTCTAATGAGCAAAGGTCGACCTCGAAACCTCCAGATTTATTCTATTTTTTTTAAAGTGTTAAATAAAAAGTTGGTCAGTCACAATCACGACAGAAGAGTTTCCAACCTGTTTCACACTGAGTTCAATGGAACAAACTTGAAATGCAAATGTAGCTGTTTGTTGTTGTAAATTATTTCCAATTATAGCTAATCAGACAATTATAGAAATGTGAATTTGCATAGCTTTAACTTTTAATGCTGCGCCACAGGAAGCACTGACGGCAATCCGCTGGCATTTTGTCTTTAAATTAATCCGACCTTCTCAGACTGTTCTGACTTCAGGCCACACGGAAACAAAAAAAAACTCTTGAACTGAAAAAAGAAAAGGAATCAGAACAATCGAATATTGTTCAGGATACATCAGAGCTCCATAATTAAAAAAAAAAAGAGTAAAACATCTGTATTTTACTTCATGGCACAGACACAAAACATGAGAAGAAAACAATGGACAGACTGAGTGTTTATACACACACACACACACACACACACCACACACCACCAACACACCAAGAACAAAGGCACATTGAGATGCGGGTGGAAACACAGCAGACTAGTAACATGAGAGATGAGGGTGGGGTGCTCATGAAAACATGAAAACACATCACAGACATGCAACGTAAAGTCCAACAAAGACACGATTATATGATGCATGCACAGAAAAAACATGAAAAGAAACATTTGACATAATGAAAACAACAAAGAAGGTCTATGGTGGACATTAAGCCTGGTCCGGGCGACTGACGGACGATCAGGGACGAGGTTCAGACAGGAGTTCAAACGGACATGAGAACATGAGAGCTGGGCGAGAGGACGGCTGAAGAGACAGAGACGAGGAAACAACCAACAACACGGAGAAAACTGAGGATTCTGATCATCTGCTCTCTAAACTTTGTGGAGGTGAAGTTCATCCTCGTTTCATGTCACTCCACCAAACAAGAATTCAAGAAGACGTGGAACGTCGGCAAAACATGGTACGGTCATCTGGCGCTGGACAGACAGGAAGAGGAGGAAAAATACTCAGGCGAGAGACAAGGGATGATGGGAAAACAGAATGATTGGAACCGTGGCAGACACTGGCAGGGTGGAGCACCAGAACCAGACGACAGGTGAGCCTGAAAACGAAATCCCAAATGTTTTGATTATTTATTCCTTTATTAGCATTAGCATTGCTATCCGCGTGATCCTAAAGCTTGTGTTGACCTGGGAAGCCTCACTCCCCGTACCTCAGAGGTGACTTTATTCTCTTGGCTGGCAGGTGCGTTATTTCATTGTAAATGGATTTCTCCTTTATAGTGCCTTTTCACTGCCGGAGCAGTCCCCAAAGCGCTTTACATTCTTAATTACCTTCATCCACACACACTGATGGCTGCCGGTCAAGGCCCTCCATCCATCCCTGGGGCAGGAATCTGCACTTTACCGTCTCGCTTCAAGGACAGTAAAGATGACTGATGGACGAGAGCGGAGAGATGACCCGCTGATGGGTTAATCACTCAACTTTCTAATAATGTGTTTACTCACTTATTTTCCCGTAGCAGACTTTATCTGGATAAAACATGCGACCGCTCTCCGACTCATAATGACAGCAAATCACCATCCGTAATCCATCTGCTGCTGCTGCTGCTCATGTGCAGGTTAGTTCCACACGTCCTCAGTAGGTTTACAATAACAACAATGTCTGAAACACACAAATGAGAAACTTTTCGGACATGAAAATGCAAAAACGTTGAAACGTCGGCGCCTTGCTCTCTGGTGTGTGTGTGTGCATATACGTACAGCTCGCAAATGAAAGCCTCCTCACATGGCTGACTCTGTTTCATTGCTCCATGTCCTTTAATTTACATACAAATTTGCAATGAGCCGTATCTCAGAGTGTGTGTTATTCTGCCTAATTAAATGCACGTGCCTCAATTGAACAGATAAAAATCAGTGTGACATTTGAAACAAGACAATAACAAACCTTTCCACTGCCGATGCTGACGGGGTTTTTTTTAATCCACTTATGGAAAAGTTCAGCCATTAAACTTCAACATTAATCAGTGTTTAAATGATAATTGGTTGGCTGCACCCTGCGATCACTCAGGGCTGCAGATGATTTTTCAGCAGACGGAATATAAATAGAAGGGAGCAGCAAAACACCGTGATGGCAGGAGACATGAGATTTAAATTATTAATGACAACATGAAACCGCATGAAGCCGGGAAGGGGAGATGGATGGAGGCAGACATGAGCCGGAGCGCAGCGAAGAGAAGCAGAAGTTTCAGGGGAGATAGAAAACAGGATGGAACAGAGCGGGGTCGTGGAGCTTCACCCCTGAGAGCTGGATCATCACGTCTCAGGTGCCCCATCAGGCCCGGCGCAGCACCTGCAGCCCGCCGGCTGCTAATGATACATCTGGAGTCCCGTCAGGCGCCGCTCCGCCTGGTGGAGGCCGTCGGCGCGGGGCTGAGATCAGTGGGGCTTAAAGCTTCAGTGACTTCATCAGGTCCTCGGTCCTGGGATTACTGGAGCTAAAGAAAAGGACAATAACATTCACCTCAAGTACATGATGTTTCAGCTCCAAGCCTCCAGATCCAGCTAATTCCCTCGAGCCAAATCCCGAAATCCTTCATTGTGTTATTATCATAAGCTGACTTCAGAGCGAAACGCTGAACAGCGCGCCAGTTGTAAAACTCCAGCGAGAATCGAGCCAAAAGCAAAAGCCGACGTCTCTCTGATCGACAGGAAACTGGGCAGAAAGCACAAGTTTGGTAGATTTTTTTCTTTTTCGTAACAATGCTTCTTGATAAATGAATTGTACAATTGAAAACCTTTGAAATGGAGCAACAGTGTTCAGGAATTGAGGTGAGCAGCTTTACACATGAGCACCGTTTAGAAAAGAAATTAAGTAAGAGACACAGCTGCAAAGGAATGATCTGCCAAACATGTAATTCTTTACTTCTGTGAAAGAGGTTGAGGTTATTAAATCATTTAGAATAATTTACTGATTACTGTATGAAGTTTCTGGATTAAAGTAAACTGTGTGTGCAGTTATTTGTCAAGTTGATCTTTTGAGGATGGACACAGCAGAGACAGACAGCTGAGTCAGACTCCACCATCAGAGAGGGCAACCAGAGGAAGATGTCTGTGAGTACAATGTCTGACACACACTCAAGTTTCCTCAAATGCAGGAAATCCTGCAGAAATGCCACCAAAGACAGTATCTGCTGAGGAAACTTTACTCCTTTGAGGTCAACAAAGACATTCTGGTGACATTCTATTATGCTTTTCACTGGAAATGTCAGAACCTTTTCCCTTATCTGCTAGTTTCACTCTGTAAAGCAGAAATCACCTGTTGAACACAGTTAAAAATCATCGAGCAGCCCACTGGGACTCTCACAACCGAAGAAGCAAATAAAGATGAATGAATGACTAAATTCACACCGTTTGAACAACAAAGAAGATTTCCACAGCATGCAGTGGATTGATCGTCTCTTGGTTAAAGTTTTAGCTGAGGCAGCATGAGTCCTGTGAGTCATTCAGAGCCACCAACCAGTGAAGAGACGATAAATAAAAACCTCCTTCCAGAAAACTGCCATGTCTTTGAGGAGATCTTCAGCAGCTCAGCAGCTGCCGGTCCCTTTGCCTCTTGAAGCGACACACGGGATGTTAAACCGTCAGTCTTTAATCATGCAGCTGTTCCCAGACCTGAAGTCCGTGCGCCTCCGGTCAGAAAAACCCTCCTCTGGGTTCAAACCGTCTGGATCGCCGTGCGCTCCGCTGCAGCGTCCGCTCTGAACCCACGACACTTTTCCGTTTCGGCTTGCCGACTTGCACACGGATGCTTTGAGAGCGGCTGTCTGGAGCAACACAGGGCGCGGGCGCTGTGCAGTGTGCACGATGGAGCATTATTAATTTCCTCTGCATAGAGAGAGCGACGGTTCCTACCCGCAGGCCTCACAATAGGTGCTGCTGATTGGCTTTCATTTTTCCTCCATAAATGTTCTCTATTGAATTTATATTGTATTTTATTAGAAACATTTCACTGACATTATTCACAAAAATAAAATCTGTTTCATCTGTGGGAAGGTAATTTATTTTTCCCTTTTTAATAAAACCAGACTTCTAGTTGCGCAGAGACCAGTCAATGTCTATTAGATTTAACATCATTTTTATACCTGCCTTAATATAGAGCACAGTCAGACGTAAAGCGCAGACTGAAAATGGACATCCTGAGTAACTGTATTATTGGGGAGCATCAGCTCCACACATGCTTTCACTCCATTTCACCTGCTGATGCTTTAATAGAGGGTTAATCCCTGTTGACACAATAATGCTTCAGTTAAATATTTTTTGCATTTTTTGCTTCAGAAAAGTTGTGAAAACAGTGTTTTTAAGATGGAAATTGGATAAACAGTGAGATCAATATAGTTTAAATGTTGGGTCACGAGCAGTGATGGGAGTAACCGATAAATACCATTAATAACAAGATTATTATTTTGAGTAACAGTGATCTAAGTAAATGCTTTTCCCAGTGTTACAATGCTGTTAATGTTACTGAAATAATTACTGTATTTTACTGCTCTTGGTTTTCCTCCTCCGGCTCAGCTGGAGTCCTGAGAAGTCTGCGCAGAAAGAACCTTCTTGGTGCAAAGTGACGAGATAGAGATTCAGCCCTAGAGCATAGAGAGCCCTGATCGTTCAAAGGCAGCTTTTAAATGGAAGCACACACATCTGTTGGGTTTTATTATTCTTGTACAAATGTAGAAATGCTGTCTACAGCTACAAATTAAATTTGATTGTTGTCTTGTTTCATAATCATCATTACATCAAGTAGTGTTTCCTGATTGTAATTTATTCTGTCAAGTGTCCATTTATTTCATTAATCATATAATCAGTTTTATAATAAATAATTGAACATGCACCTTAAAGATCCATTAAGAGGGGATCTAAATTCTTTGACATATTTAAACACATTTTTTTAATTAGTGCAATAGCTACTTTGCCTAGTAATTAGTTATTTTTTATCTGTTCTAACTTAGTTACTAAGTCAGTTACATTTTTTAAAAAATAACTCGTGATTATGACTAGTTTTTAGAAGTGACTTGCCCAACACTGGTCACGAGTGGGTACTGTTCTTTACGTACAGAGAACAATACTCCAAACATCAACAATGGGAGAAAACACACATCTGTATAGACAGACCACCGAGCTGGATTGTTATTACGGTGACTGTGAGCGCTGCAGGACATTACCCATCAATGTCGCCACAAGACAGCCTGAGCAACGTCCGCGGTTCAGAGGTTCTTTATTAATTTGTAAGACAGACTGTAAATTATGTTGTGACAAAATGTCAGGAAAGATAAGACACCAGAAACCCAATCAGCAGAGCAGCAGAGTTAGAGTCATGTCAGTTAATTGTTTAACTGCTCAGTGGGTCAGAAGGATTTGTCAACAAGAGTGCTACATGCTACATGTTACATGCTAAAGGTTTCAGGGCTCACACACCAGCGGTGCTACATGCTAAACATGATTCATTCCAGTACCTGATAGCGATCGGTCCCTCAGTCTACAGTGTACAGTACACAGTGTGTGCACAGACATGACCCACTGCGGGAGGTCAGCATAGCGTCGACGTTGAGGCTGTGCTGAGGTGGTTTGCAACTCATCGGCATTTATTAAGTACTCGTATTGGTTCTCAGTATGCACAGCAAGCAGCTGAAGGTCAGTACTCGACTCAGCTTTTAGAAAAGTTGTATTGTTGCATCTTGAATACACATTAAAATACAACAAGTCTATAGAATGTGCATATGAACTGTATTTTGCATATATCAACAGTAAGGACCATTCCTCAGGAACTATTTGAAGAAATAATGATGGAAAAAATAATTTAAAAGCAGAGCAAGAGTGGTGCTATTGCTATGATAGCGCAATAATTGCTTTCACAATGGTCGAAAGCCTTCAACCCTGCAGGTGAACGTCAGCGTGGACAGAAATGGAAATTCTCCCAGTGAAGGTGAGACCGGCTGATATTCTATTCATGTCACGGGGAAATGTTCTCATTAACTTCATCTTAATCTACACTGCAAAGACTGAAACGACCGAAACAGAAAACCATTAAGAGCCTGAAGGCTGCTCCTTGAATACATCAAGTCAACAAAACTAATGCAGCACGTTTCAGCCTCTTCTGGATTAGAAAGTGATGAAGGTTAAACTGCAGACTCCTCAGGTTGTTGTTAAGTGGAGTCCTGAATGACAAATATCAAACTAAATCACAATTTTTGCAAGTATAATTGGAACTTTGAATATAATGATTTACATGATGGAACTGAAAGTGGAGATGCAGGTGGCAGAGAGGAGGTGATCTCTGAAAAGAAATGGGAAAAGTGAACTGCTGATCCAACTTCTTGACATTTTTTAGGTGCTGCTTGTCAAATGTAAAGGTAAAAAGTGTCCTTCTGATAGGACATTCCCAGCAGCCATTTCTGTCTCTGAAGCCGTCAATGTGAAACTTTTCTCTCAAATAAGGTCACAGAAATGTCTGTGGAGCCTTTGCGAGTTTGGCTTCGTCACTGTTTTGGTCTGCTTGAGACCAAGAGCCCACAATGTTCCGTCTGTCACAGACATCACACCAGAAACGCTTCTCAAGACGCTCTAGTCTCCTGTCCTCGAAAACTTGTGACATACTGATTCTTGACTTTTTGTGTTGGTTTGAGAATGAGGGCAGTTTTCTTCTTTTTGAGTAGTAATAAGTTGAAAGTGGCTTGATTGACGACTGAAATGCGAGTAAAGGATGAGAGAAAACAGTCTTCATTAAAGGGGACCTGTTTTTTAAACCTGTAAACACTATTAAATAGTCTGATACCAATGTGAAACGACACCAAAGTGTCAAGTAATGCGGTTCATGTCTTTGCCCGCAAGCCCTGAAAAATGTTCTGCCTGGCTGTGAACGCTCTGTTTCACTGAGTTTTTTTTCAAGCCGGGACCGTTGTGACGTAGATGTGGTCCGGGCTTCCTTATATGGTCATGCTGAGACCCGGCCAGGCTTCTCTGTGCCTGGTGTGCCTGTTGGTGTTAGATCCAGAGAAAATGGCTCCCAGAAAATATTTATTTGCATATTCTGGAAAGGCAGTTTTATTTGGCTTTCCTGAAGACGAAATCGGCCAGGCAGCAGTGGAAATTTGTTCTTTTTCCAGGTCAGAAGAAGACAAATACTCCAGTCTTTGTCTGCCAACAGCATTTTGCAGCGGCTGTTTTGCAAGCGGTAAGTTAGAACTTTTCAGTGTCCTGTGTTTATTTTGTGTTAGCTATAAGAGTTATTTTAGATGGTAAGGTTGAGTGCTTGAAGAAATCATCAGCTGATAAGGGAATAACGCACAAAAGTTAGAATTACCACCAACGTCCGAAATTAACAGCCGCCAACGGCAGATGAATTTTCTGTTTGGCGAGTAAATAGCAGGGTTATCTGCCACACGGGGCAAGCGGTGAATGTTTTCTACCATAATAATAATAATGGTAAGCGTTTTGGGACGCAAAGTGTGGGATCACTACAAGTTTAAAGGAAAACAGTGCAGCAGCATGTCTGTGGTGCATCGGAGTTCCTAGCATGATAGCACATCGTGTGCTACACCAAGACGTAACGTTTATTATCAGAGCAGCGTCACTGCAGCAGGTTAGTGAAAATACAATCGTCCCATAAATAAGAAGCAAATAAATATTTTTACAATCAGCTGTTTACACATCTGAGTCGCAGAGAGAGCCAGCAGTCGTCACCAACTGTCTTTGAATGCACCACACCGCCGAGGAGGTCCTTGAACGCAACACGAAATAAAATGGAAGTGATAACACAAAAGTCACAATATGTTCAAAAGTTAAAGCTAGGGTTGGCGATTTGAATGAGATTTTTTTAAATACTGGTTAAAATGATCTTTATGACCCGATGGGAAACAATTCGTTGTGTTTTTAAAGTAGTTTGGAAAATATCCGCTATCTACAGCAGGAGTAAAACCGGAAAAACAGCAACCAATAGTCTTGACGGGACACCTTTTTTTAAACCAATCAAATCCCTTCGCCATTCGACCTGCGCGTACATGTACCCGTGCACTGACCCTGGTTCAGTGCGCGTGTAGAAGGACAGAGCGTCGTTGCAGAATGGCGGAGACGAATGTTTGGGGGTTCACTCACTGTTCAGTGCGCTATACCTTGGCGTTGTGCAAATAAAGAAAAACGAAGAAACGAAGCGCTGAGGACAGGTTACGCCAGGAACGCACTGGACGCGGAAGTGCCGCGCGCACCGCACGCGCCGCGAACGTCTCCGCGTCTCCGCTCCCAACGGGAGCTCCTCCAATGGGGTGGGAGCTGGGCGGAGCTAGCTAGGCGGAGCCTTGGGGAGATGCTACATGCTAACGCTAGTTTTCCAAGATCGCCAACCCTAGCTTTAAGGCTGGATTTCTGAAGGATGTGCCATTTCACAAACAGCTGATATGGCAAGGCTTGACAGTTATCTCGACTTCCGTACTGGCAGAGTGGGTGTGACCAATCACAGCGAATGGAATGCGCACATGCGAGACTGGGATGGATCAACTGAACAGACCGTTTTTGGAGGAGGGAGGAAAAGCAAGGAAGCGGCGCAGTAAAGACACAGATCTAAGAAGCTTTCAGTGCCGGTTATCCTGTATAGGCCCTCTAGAGGGGGCTAGAAACTAAATACGAATGAGCAAAACCGGCCGATCAAGTCCCCTTTAATGATGTTGATAATCAAACAGCAGATTCTCCCAAAACCAGAAGAGGAAAAAAACATCCAGATGGATGACAGGACATAGAAGAGATCAAGACATGTAGACTCTGGATAGACTCTATCTATCTATCTATCTATCTATCCTATACACTGGACCGCCTGCCTCTTCAACAATCTTTCTGTTTATCTGATTCTTTTCTCTTCTTCTATCAACAAGCCTGAACTAGAAAGACAGAAAGTCTCCTCTGAGTCTGGTTCTGCTGGTTCCTTCCTGTCGAAGTGCAAAGTGGAGTTTTCCTTCTCCTCATGTTGGTTTTCCTTTGTCACAGTGTTTCAGAATGCTTCGTTTGTTCTCGGTGCTATAGAAATAAAGTAGAATTGAATTGAAAAACCTCAGCATCAGATGAGGAAATCCTCACAGAGACAAACTGAGCGAATCGTCGCTGTCGCCTCTCCTCTGACGGTGGATTTGCACTCATTTAACACAGTCTTTTTGTTTCTGGGTAACATTCAGTGGTTTGGAGTCACATTCAGACAATTTTCAGCCAAGTTTAAAAACTGGCCGAGGATGAAAACTGTCCTACTGGGCTCACTGTCACGCTCATCTGCTCCTTCTGCTCATCAGCACAGTCACTGTCATGAAAATCAGCGAATAGATTATTCTGACCCGTCACTTCATCCTCTTTAACATGTATCAAAACAAATATTAATTTTTGTTGACATGATGTGTTCTAAAGGAAAATTAGACATTTAACTATTTTCTGTCCATGTTGGATTGAAACATCAGCCCCAGATGAAACAAGCTGTGATACAAAATGTTCACCAGTTCATCTCGACCACAGAAGGCTTTGTTATCAGAACATGAGAATATTAAACACTCCTTTTTTTTTTTTTTTTGGACCCCCAGCAAGACTAAAAAGGTTGAATAATCCATGAACTGTGTGTCATTAAATTGCCTGTAGCATGATGTTGTGACATTTATGAACGCCACCCCTGCAGGGGGCCTGCTGCCGAACACGCCGTCTCAAAGGGAATCATTACGCACAACACATATCAAAGTCCACTCTGGCTCTCATTATTTTCACTGTTGAGATGTTGACAACTCCTCAGCACAGGACAAACCCGGGTGTCTGCATGTTAATGATCACAAAGGGATTCACTCTGTTAACATGCTTTGCTCAGCGCTCGTGTTTGTTCGCTTCCCACATCAGCAGCTCATCATGTTGGGATGAAAATACCTGTGAATGCAGCTGCAGGTATGTGATTGATCCGGGCGCTGATTTGATTTGATCAGTTCATTGCATTCATGATATGTTTCGAGTGAAAATGCAAAAGTTTTTTTTCCCCTGAAAAGTTAAAAAGTTGTGTTTTCTCTTGCTTCCACAGAAACTGGCGATGTCTTCCATGTAACTTCACCTAAGTTTATGTGCTCCAGTTTTCTGTTTGCTCTTTTTCTAGCCTAGTTTTATTTCATTTCAAATGGCACGCTGTTTTAGAACAGAATGTTAGACATAGTTATGCAGCAAAAACTGATAAGAAATGATTTTTTAACGGCCGCAATTTCAAATTCTGGAGTACACCCGGCTGAGTGAAGCAGAGCCCTGGAATCTTCATACCACCTTTATGCATTTGTGTAAAACTGAGAAGAAAGATGCCATCTTCATCATTTTATTGTGCTGATGTTGCTGATTCGAGGTTTGTGTCAGGATGTGTCCTCTGCTCCCCGCCTTAATGTGACACACTGTCGCTACAGTGGTGTCTGTTCATGTGTCTATAAAACTTAAATGTATATGTCAGACTGTTTTTATCTCCGCTTTCGATGGGAGTCGCGTTAACTGTAGCGCATTATCCATAATTCACTGTACAAAAAGCCATTAAACATCTCATCATGGAAACAGCTGTATGCATCAAGTCTGCCCCAGTAGAGGCCGGATCGGGGACGGAGCAAACAGCCGCACTCCTCCCCGATATGATTATAAATTCACAAAAGTACAGTGACTGAAGCCAAGCCAATTACATTAATCAAAAGCTTTCAGGGGATTTATGGGAAAGCATCAGGCCTGCTGACAGCTTCCACTGTGACTGATGTGAGGCGGCACTCGAGTGCGTGAGAGGAAGCGCCAGGTGAAGCCCAGTCGCTCTCACTTTTTACTCCTTTTTCCTTCGATAATGTTGTTCATTTGCTTTGAAGCTGTGCGTATTACACGGCACTCAGCGGGACGTTTCATCAGCAGAGTAACGGCAGGTAATGTACGCTCAGCGAAAAGCGCCTTTCACTGTGGTTGATCACCGCTTTTTAAAAGGTTTCTGAAGAGCGGTTGGTTTTTCGACACACACACTTGGATGGAAATTACAGACCTTGCTGGCACCGCCAGGTTTGAGACCAATCAGGATTTGGCTCTGGCTCCGGGTCTCATCTTTGGCTTTATGCATGCAGCTTTTCTTTGTTGGAGCCATTGAAATGATGGTTTTCCTTCGTAATGTGAGTCACTGTGTTTTTCCTGAAGGACTTCCAGCCGGCGCAGGATGTTTTTTTCTTCATCTACAGTCAGGATGGCTGAACAGCCCTTCGACCCTGAGAGATGGAAAGGTTTCATGGATGTTTTAACTTTTGCAGCCTTTTAGGTCTCTGTTGATTTTTCAGCTCGGCCGGTTCACAGTTATGCTAAACTGATTTCTGTGAGGGTTGAGGTAAGGTCAGCGTGGGATAATGTGTGGAGGAGAGATGATCTCCGGGGGAAAGAGCTGTCGGGCCGGATGAGAAGAGGAAGCTCAGTGAGGAGCTGCACGGATGCAGTGAGAGACGGCGTGCAGCCGGAATCAGGACGCAGACAGGTCTGGAAGAAGACGCCTTGACAACCTGCGACAGAACTATGCAGGAAGAAGCAGACGAGCTGCTGTGTCCATTTCTTTTTGTGTATCTGCAGCTTCTTGCATTAAGATTCTTTTCCTCACATGACTGGCAGTGCTTTTGTGTCCAGCTTGTATAGTTTGCAGACTTTCCTGTGTGCATTCAGGTTCCAATCAATCCGTGTTTGTCAGTCACACGTTCCCCGAGGCAGCCCTTCGTACCCACATGCTCTCTGCAACAGCTGTGACGGACGAAAGCAGGAGGACTGCTGCTAATGAGAGCGAAGACTGACATCCTGAGTCGATGCCGCTCTCAAAAATCTGACGGGCGGCGTCCAGCAGGACGAGGCGGCCATGACTTCCTGATGTCCGCTCTCACAGTGACGCATGACAAAGATTTTCTGAGGCCACCGCTGGGAAGAAACCGGGAACTGCAAAGGGATCCACATTAAAGCCAGTCAGCGTCTCACTTCCTGATCGACAGCTGTCCTGTGGACTGCCTGGGCCAATACTCCACTGCTGTGTGAGTATTTTACCTGTAGGCATAAAACTAAACTCTTCTTTTACTCATATTTTCCACCAGAACGTCTTTACCAGGTCTGTAGTGAGAGAGGCCAGCACAGCGTGAGTGGCTCAGAGAGGAGCAGATCACGGAGGAAATAACTCTGAAGACGAGTGTCAAGTGAGAGGAAATGGAGGTGAAGACCTTGATCATGATTACAAGAGGGGCACGTTGAAAAGGTGCCGAGTGGAGCAGATGAAGTCCTTCAGCCGAGCAGCTTCATCACTTCATCAGCATGTGCTCATGCCGGGTCCCCAGGCGTCCAGCGATCCGATGTTCCCGTCCTGCAACCCGTACAAGTCACTGACAGGAACAATCAGGGTGGATGAGGACACTCGAGCCAGCTGGAGCACTTCCAATTCCTCCAGCCGGAAACAGGTTAGGGCCTGATCTGCTGGAGGTCGGTGCTCCCGTGACTTTTTATAAGTGGACTTTCACAAGTCTCTACTGTTTTCTGTAACTCTGAGCACCGTCGTGATGTAAACAGACCCCAAAATGCTACGAAAGCTTTGTGATTTTACGGGTAAATGGGTTGAATGTTAAATAATCCACTCTGCTCACTGTGGTTCCTACTCCTTATTTCGACATCTTGTTCAAGAACGTGTCCAATTTACAAAAAAAAAAAAAAAAAAAACTCTAAAGGTATGAAACCTTAACCCCCACTGAATCCCTTTTTTTAAAAGCATGATTGCCTCTCAAAAGTTAAAACACTGGAAAAACATCAACCCATCACTTTTGAGCACTCAGGAATGTAAATGTCACATCCTGGTTCGGACCCCGTCTCGGGCGTCACTCCTGCAGTTTGACATTAAACCAGGCTTTTTCTCTTTTCTGTTGCTTAATGATTTAATTTAGAACATTGACGGTCTAACATGTTGGCAGAAATATCAAAAGCCATTTGACAGCACAGATTAGCATTAGCAGTTAACAATCCGCAGCCTAGCTGTAAATTGAACTATTTTTTTCATAGCTGAGACATCTGGTGTTCGAGAACTTTGTGGCGCTCTTTATTTATTTATTTTTTTTCTCTCCATTGCCCATGTAGGATCCTGCATTTCAAGATTCAGTTCAGTTTTGTGATCATGTAACTCTTCACCTGCGCTTCTCGCTTTCATTACACAGAAGTCAAGTCGGGGGGAAAAGCTGAAACTTGCTCTTCAGCGGCGAGGGTTCGGGAGCAACGTGATTCAGTTCACACTCTGATGGCACAAAAAAAAAAAAAAAAAACAACCCTTTCAGTCATCGTTTGTGAATTATACTGCCTGAGCGGAGGATTCATCAGGCGGGCTGTAACATCAAAACACAGCAACTAATCTCCTGTAATAAATATTTTTATGTCTGCAGCTGGCCGTGATGCAACAGCGTGCAGCGATCCATCACCGAAAGGGTTTCATCATTCCGTCCAGCTCTTGCTTCTCCGTCTGGCTGCTGCTGATAGATGGTGTTGAAGGGGTCACAAATTCAGGGCCCGTTTTAACGACGAGGTCTCAGGGGGGCAAATGCATCGATTTCAGAAAAGTTGGCCAGAAATAGAGAGAACATGTAAACTTCGCACAAAAAAATCCTCCAATCCCAAAAGCACTGTTCTGTCTCAGGTTAGAGTCGGGGTCATGGAACGGTACTGACGCAGGTTCACTTGTTTCATCGTTCTTGAAGACAGTGGGAATCAACACTCTTCAACGAGAAACACACACACTGACGGATCACACTGAGCATAAGGTCAGGTCACACACACACACATACACACACACACTCTATAAGCACAGAGCACGCAGATTTACACTCTCCAAATGTATAGAATTCCAGTTCTAAGGTAATGAACTACAGCAGTGTGAAAAGCTACTCGTTCTTTGGATTCAAGTCCAGAAAGTGATTCAAATCAAGTCAGAACTACCGAAGCGAAGCAACCATTTATCCATTTAGACCTTATTCTGCATGGAGCTGCGGCGCTGTTCAACCATTCACCACTACATATTCTTATTTAAAATCCTTCTTAAATGGATTTTTTTCTTGAAAGGGAAGCGGAATGATTTCCCTTTAAATGTGAGCAATTTTTTGCTGCCTTTCCAGTAATAATTGTGACTGAAATTACCTCTTCTTTGTCACCGAACTCAGCGGATGCTCTGCGATTTAAATCCATCTCTGGCAACGTGCTCGCATTGTCAAGCAGATCTGTTTTCCTTCTCACAGATCCTCCTTTCTTTCTCCTGCGTTTGAATTTTGTGAGGAAATTAATTTCGGTTGTAATCAACATTTGTTTTATTGATTCGGGGCCAATTAGACGATAGAAATCCCAGGAGAGGAGTGCCGAGCGCAGGAGGACTCATCAGGGAGAAATCTCTGAACAGAGTCCAGCTCAAAATCAATGACACAAGTTAAGAATACACGGAAGAATTCCATCTCGCTGACGGCCATCTGCAGACTGGACTCAGGAACAGTTAAAAATAAGCAACCTCCAAGTGAAACTCCTGAGGTTTATTAAAATCGAAGACATTTTTTAATGAGCATATAATCATCATTCTACTCTAACTGATAACTTCAGGATTCCACAAAGAATTGGTTGTTAAAGATTAGCCTGTCTTGAAGTCCCTCATACTTTTTAACTTCAGTTTAACTGAGGCACCGTTTACATGACGTTTTCAGGCGAGAAGGCAGATTTTTACAGTGTGGCTTGAGTAATGAAACATGGCCGCCAGTAGCTATGGAACCATCACAGTCACTCATCAGTCAAGTTAGTCCCAGTCAGAATACATTTACTTATCAGGACAAGCATCCTCTCTCAGGGACACACACAGAAACATCTGCATGGAGGTGAACTGAGTTTAAAGCCAGACAGCAGAGTCAACCTCAAGACATTATTCATAGTGCAAACTGTTGAAACGATGGAAAATACTTCTTTTAGGAAAGGTTCAGTCAAGATTTAAAAAAAAAAATCAGGCCTCATTAATCAGTTTGAATGTAATCGTTTCTATTGTTTGAATAATATGGATTTAAACATCAATCCACTCCCTTGTCTTCTGTTTTATTTTTCAAACCTTTCACCTTTCCAGTCAAACCTTTTTTCCACTTATGAGTCAATGAAACAAGATTCATGAGTTTGGCTCAAGGATCCAGTTTGGACTATAAGATCACAGATCCGCAACAATATTAGCAGTGAGCTACAAACAGCATGACGCGTGGACATCAAGCTTCATGTTCCTTCAGCTGGTTTCTGTGGTTCACTCAGATCAGGATTTGGCAGGAAGCTGCAGCACATGTGCAGAACTTTCCCTGATCGGCATTCAATAACATGATCTGTGTGTCAGTCTGACTGTTCAGCGGCCACAGTGAGCTTTGTCTGATATTCCAGCTGTATTTTACATCTTTTTATTCAGTCCTTCTTTCTTCTTCAGCCTGTTTGTGGAAGTTGAGGAATCCTCCAGTCAGTGTTTACATGTGTTAATTCTCTCATCATTCAGAGTGCCTTTGAAAACTCGTGTTCCTTTGCTGCAAAGCTCCTCCTGAAAGCCTTTCTCAAAGCTTTTCAAAGCTTTTCATTGCGTCTTGTCGAAAGTCTTTTTGTTCCGGTCGCTGATGAATATTCATTAGCAGATGAGCAGCTGGCGCCAAATATCAGCATTTTCTGCACAGATGCTGACACAGAGAACGCAGGCACATGATCGAATGATTACTCAAAAGAACTTTCCGATCAAAGTTCAGCTTCTGTCCCTCATTTACACACCAAATCACTTCCATGCCTTTAAGGATGTTATTAATTCTGCAGTTTTTAATTTATGGGTCTCTTAAACAGCATCACCTTTTTAAACAAATAGAAAAGTCCAAAGAGCGAATAACCACCTGGTTTGGCTCAGGCACATCTGGAACATCAGTCCCGACGTAGGGTGTGAGCGATTCCCAGATCACTCCAGCAAGGCTCCAGCCGCAAACACAAAACCATTTTCAGCAGGATTGCTATTTTCCACCGTTTGATCACAGCAGTGTGTTTACTGCTGAAGCTGACCGAAGACTCAGATCCCTCCGGTCGTCTCTCTGGAAAAAACCCACTAATTCTGTATGCATGCTGCGCTTTCCTCTACTTGTTTTGTGAGGAAAGATTCTCGCAGCTTGACGAAGACGCGGGAAGGTTATTAATTACCTGAATGCTCCAGTGAGAATATGACAACATGCGATGTTAAGGACGTAGCACACTTCCTGATATTCATCAAACCACCATGGATTGAGCTATTTCCTGTGAGCCCTTATTGTCAGTGGGAGGGTTGATGTTGAAAGCCGCAGTAATTCAAGCTTCTAACACAGTGTTAATGATTCTTCTCCGTGTTTCACTGAAATCCTGCAGTCGGTGTTAGACACCCTCACGTGGAGTTTCTACAGCGATCGACCTTTAAGGAGTGTTTCACCAGGTGAGCAACACACATGTCCTGCAGTGCTGTGCTTCCTGTTATTCCATGCCCCCCCCCCCCCCCCCCCCCCCCCCCCCCGCACCCCCTTCACTTCATTGTTTTCATGTGTTTTCGATTACACAGAAATCACTGAAACTCAAGAGAACGTCTCCTGGTGGGTGAGGAGCAAACGACAAATGTTTTATTCAGAATGAATCCCGCCACACAGAGCTCCAGGTTTCTGAGGGTGGAGCCTGAAGACCCTCATGAACCTGAACAGACTCAGTTCCTGAGTGTGGCCGGTTCAGGAAGACAGGTTCTGTAACAACCTCTGTTCAGTCATCTCTGATCCACAATCTGCACAACGTCACAATAAAAGTCACCTAGAATCACACTGTGTGCAGGTGTGTGTGTGTGTGTGTGTGTGTGTGTGTGTGTGTGTGTGTGTGTGGCCTCATCATGAAACAGGTGTGTGAGTCCACGCTTCTCCTCCATGGTGACGTTTGGCTCCGCCCCTGATCGGCCCAGAGCTGTCTGGATTCTCTCCGGGAGTGTTTGGCTTCCTCTGCTTGTCACAGTGTGTGTTTCTCTTGATGAGAGCCTATTGTCTTCCTGTTCTAACACCTGTTCCCTTTCATAAGAACCTGCCTGTTACTCTCCTTCTCTTTTTGTTTTTTCCACCTATTTTCTCCATAAATCTCCCCCCACTCCTGCTGTTTCCTTCCTGTTTCCTGATTTCCCTTTCTGCTCTGATCTGTCCTGGACCTTGTTTTTCAGTCCCTGCCTCCAGGAGAGATAACTTTCTGCTCTGTCATCCTTAATAAGGAGCCATTATTTTGGTTTGCATCAAAATTAGTCTCAAAAAGTCAAAGATTTCTGCCAGTCTCCCTGTCATGCAGCCCTTTTCTGGATCATATCAGGCCGATTCCTGGAGCTAACAGACAGAATCTGGACTGAGGATTTTTGTCGCCGGCCTCCGTTCAGGTGATTCTCTGACTCAGGTCCTCCTGTACTGCTGCCTGCCGCCACTCAGCTGTGAGTCTGTGATTCGGCCCTCTCTCTCGGACGTCTCAGCCGTTTGATCCGGAGTCTCGTCCGGGCCGGTTTGTCTCACTTTTCACGTCAGAGTCTTCTTCCAGGTCTTCGTCTTCCTGGAGAAGAATAGCAGTAATCAATGGACACACCTGTAAGTAGTTACAGGGAAGTTTTGTTCTATTTGAACAGTGCACAGTATTAGAGATGCACGATATATCGGTACTGATGTTGGTATATCTGCATCAGTGTGATAAGTAGAACTCCTCCGATATTAACAGCAGATGTTTATTTCTGTCTCATTGCCGTTATGTGGGTCAAGGCTGATTTAAGTTCAGTAATGTGAACAACTGCATTACAATAACTAACAAAATGAATAAGTCACTAAAATGTTTATTCAAAATGTTCTCCTGAAAATTGTCCGGTGTGGATTCAATCAAGACCAGTTGACAATCAGGGGGAAGAGTCAATAGTCAGGGAAGTATCAATCCGGCTCTCAGTGGTATTCAGTTTTTTTTGTTTACTGATTTGTGATTACATGGACAGTCTCCTTAATTCATCATACAGCAAAAAGGGGCAGCTTTAGCCTTCATGGCTAATTTCCAGTCGGAGCCCCCGGCCAGTTGACAATAGGCAATCTAAAAAAACAGTTATTGAAATTTAAAAATGAGGGGAAATAATTTACAATTATAGTTCCAGCAGGCCTCGGCACAAGGAATAGAGACATAGAGCATGTAATGAGAGCCTGTCAGGGCAGATCAGACATTAGAGACAATATGGGAAAAGACAGAGGACAGGAAGAGGAATAGAGGCCACAATTAAAGCTCGTGTCCGGAGTTTTGAAAGAATGAGAGGTTTTTTTTAATCCAACGTCTCTAGGTTCTGCCCTCCCTCTGCTGTCTGAGCGACCAAGCCACGCCCCTTCAACTGTGCACGCTATTATCCGCCGTGTGAAAATGAGAGCCTCTGAGTCCTACAGCATCCATGTTTAGCTGTTTATGGTGGATGTTCAGCAGACAGTGGATATATCCGAGGTAAGCGAGGCGGCTGCTGCGGAGCTAACTCACCTCTGCCTGGGCGAGCGGCCGTGCTCTCTGGCTGCACATGTTGATTGACAGCATGACAAAGCGGAAGCTCGAAATCTATTGGCTGACACTGACCGGCGCTTTTTAGGATAACATGGGTCTGTGAGACGAAGGCGGGGCTCATACATACATTTTTATATTGCTTTGCTAATATTAATTATAGTGTTGAACCAGACTGACACATTTAAGCTCTGTTAAAAAATGATACATACAGTGGAAACGAACGGAAACTCCGGACACGAGCTTTAAGGTCCACGCAAAGCAAAAGCAAAGACATAAGATGAAGGCAGACAGCAACAACGACCATGTCACATGAAACACACATCCAGTGACAAGGGTTAAAGCATCCAGTTGTAGTTGTCTATAAGCCATTTTTTTTCAGTTGTGTTGTGAGGACAGAGTATCTGTGTGTGTTTTTGATGATGTTTGGCAGTGAATTGCAATTTTTGTATTGCTTTTACTGAGAGGTGCTCTTCCTAAATGGAATTAGGTGTTCAGTCCAGGATTGACTTGCGTACATTAATTTTCAACTGGTAAATCAAAATGCTGTACTTTACAGGTGGACAAATGTATACCTTCAAAATATACCGACAATTGTCGTGACGATGAACAGCGAATATATGATCACATTTTTACCACTGAATTCATATTTTTAAAATTACATAGAGTTACAAAAGTAACAAAATACATGTTGCAGCTTTTACTAATCTCAATGAACTTCAAATGACATTTTATCAACTGAGTTCAGCCACGTGGAGGGAAGAGATGATTTCACAAAGTAAAACTCTCACATTGTGTTTAATTTAGAAATACAGGGCAAATCAATATGAATTTCCAAATCAAACCGTCAAATAAATGCTTTTAGTATGTTAGATTCTTCAAAAACAACATAAAATGATCAGTACTCTCTGAAGTGTAGCTATCATGGTCACCTGGTCGTATTTACACAACACATCATGAGCAACATGTGAGGAGTAGCTTATGAAGAATTTTTCAACATTTTTTTAATCACTTCATCATCCCTGATCATTATTTCCTTCCATCTTGTGTTTCTACTTACTGTGGCCTTTATTTTGAAAATCCAGGAATGAATAAGAAATGTTAACCTCTTTTGCACACAGTTTGCATTTGACACTTCACCTGTTGTGAATGAGCTCTAGCTTTAAAATATCCAGATTAATGAAGCACCTGTTGTCTGTTCATCCATTATCGTCTTGTTATCAGCTCCTCATCTGGAGCCGTTCCGCTTCAGCACACATCCTCTTCATCAGGAAATTGGTTCTTTACCCCAGAGTGAAATCAGCAGGGTCAAAAGCCGAAGAATCACGTAAAGGAGCTGAGTGGGATTAAGGAAACAACGAGGATTAATCGAATCAATCAGAAAGACAAAAGCGGCTGTCGCTGCTAATGAGTGTGAAGGATGTATAAACCAAGATAACGCATCATCCATGGATCGCTGAACGCCACTCAGTTTCCTCCAACTCGACCAAGAAAAGCAATTAGCAGCATTTCAGGAGTTTTTCACACAGTCAAACCAAACGCTGCTGCAGGTAGTGTGTGTGTGTGTGTGTGTGTGTGTGTGTGTGTGTGTGTGTGTGTGTGTGTGTGTGAATAGATGTGTGTGTGTGGGCGTCGCCTTGCTCCATTTATCACTCATAAACCTTTCATCAACATGATAGAGAAGCACAAACAGACGTGACAAACATTATCCCTCAAACTGCTGCTTTCTACTGTCTGAATGCAGGGGTGTGTGTTCTACATTCAACTCGCAGGAGCTTTATTCATCTGTTTTCTTATTATCACAAGTTTTGTTTTATTTTTTTCATTATTGTCACGCCTGTAACAACACGCCAAAATGAAAAAAAGATGAAGGTATCAAGATATGAATGAATAGATAATAAGCTGTTTCCGGTGAATAAAAATGATGAACACAGCAACGCATAACTACTATTCACAATATTCACAACTTCCAGTAAAACTCCAATAAAATCTACTTGCAAGCTTCAGCGGAAATTTAGAAAAAGTGTTTGTGCTCTCCAGCGCTGCCGTGGGAGAGTTAGAGGTGTTTTCCATGCTGAACTGACCCCCTGCTGTTTTTTTAATGCAGCATTTCCAAATCCTCTGAATGCTGCTGGTGGTTCAGACGTCTCCCTGCTCCGGTGTCGTGCCAAAGTACTTACTCCTGAAAAAAATTGTATCCCTGTTGGCGAGAGCGCGCATGCACGTAAAACATTTTTAGGATGGGACTCCAGCCTAAATAATGACTAGTACTATCATGCAGATTGTTGTATGCCGGAAGTGACTGTTACTGTTTTCCTGTGCTGTTTTTTAAATTTTCATTTTTCTATAGTGCTTGTCCTTCTGAGGGTCGCTGGTGGCTGGAGCTGATCCCAGCTGCTATGGGTGAGGCGGGGTACACCCTGGACAGGTCTCCAGTCTGTTGCAGGGCTGACATATTGATACCTCTTTTCCACCAAACGGGATGCGAGCCCCGCGCTGCATTGCAATCCCCCCCCCCCAGCCCAGCCTGAGTGTGTTGGTGATCGCTGTCGCCATAACTCCGCCCCCAGGGCCGGGCTTAGTCGATGAGTGGCAGGGGCCTGATCAGGGCCTGATCTGGACCAGGAAGAAAGCGGTTCCTGAAAAGCCCCGACTTTTTGGAGCCGGGGCCGCGGTGGTGAAAACACAAGAACCGGTTCTATTTGGGTGCCGGCCCCAATTTGGTCCGGGAACCAGGTTGGTGGAAAAGAGGCCAGAGAGACAGACAACCATTCACACTCACATTCACACCTAGGTTCAATTTAGGGTCACCAATTAACCTGACATGCATGTTTTTGGACCGTGGGAGGAAGCCGAGTACCCGGAGAGAACCCACGCACACATGGGGAGACATGCAAACTCTACACAGAAAGGCCCTGAGGCCCGTACTGAAACAAGAACCTTCATGCTGTGAGGCAAGAGCGCTAACCACTGCTCCACTGTGCAGCCCATTTTATTCTATTTATGATATTATTCTTATCATTATTATTATCATCATTATTATTGTTGTCTCCAAAAAAAAAGGTTTGAAATTTGTGTTGGATACCTCTTACCTCTCGGTCAAGTCCTCACGTTTTTCATGGAGATGTGCTTTATTTGAAAGTGTGGATAGAACTTCCAGACGATCATAAATAGCAGTAGGAGGCTAATGTAAGAAAAGTTGTACCAAATAGCATCCAAATTGAACGTATGACCATGGTAAGAAGAGATACTTCGTCAATACTACTGAAGATTCCTGATTCTTTGGCAGATCAGTTCCTTATGGCACTACACAGTGTGATAAGTAAAAACTAAGCTTTTCAAACAATGGACTTGTTTATTTTGATATATTGATTATGCATATTAAAAAAAACAGCACCGGAAAACGGTAACACTCAAAACATACAACAATCTGCATGATTGTACTAGTCATTGTTTAGCGTGGAGTCCCATACTAAAAGCGTTTTAGGTGCATGCGCGCTCCCATGAACTGGGGATACAATTTTTTTCGGGGGTAAGTACCTTGGCACAACAGGCACACTTGATTCAGCCTAACCAGTCACTATCGGGCGTCTGCAGAGCCAAAGACGACTCCTTCAGCTGAATCAGGAGCACCGAGCAGCCAGACATGGAAGGCAGGGAGGAGGAGGAAGATGAGACGGGAGGAAACGGCGAATGAGTGGCGGATAAATACCACGTTCACAAGGTTTCTAAAAACATTCTTTAAAATGTTTAATGTCACCTTTCAACATCAGGAGGAATTCAGATTAACATTTCGTTCGAATTAGGTTTTGTAAGGTCATCTTGAAGCGGAAATAAAGTTTTATTTGGAATTAAAGGGGAATCAAAAACTGTGATGTGAACATCAAGCATCACTTTTGTTAGGGAGATACTTAAATTAGCACTACTACTATGGAATAATTGTATTAACTGCACATTAGGCCTTTCCTGAGAGAAGTACACCAAGGTTATAAGATGTTCTGCTAAAGTTTAAACATACCCACACGTTCCGGAGAAACCAACACACACTCACTAGTGTTCGAAAAACATACTCGATAAGGATGTCAGCTCTTGTTGGCAGCTGACATCAACACCAAATTGTCCAATTGCGAACAAGTCCAACCTATCTGTCGGGGCAGGCCCAGCCCAGAAGAACATGGAATAAAAACTCTGTCTCATCAACAATCAGGAGGATCCTTTCGGGGCGAAATACTTTGTATCATTTCCCTGTAAGGTCCAGCGCTGAACATTACATCTGGCTATACTTAATAAATGGTAATAATCTGAAGTCAGTCGTTTGGCATTCTTTATACCAAGCATAGAATAAAAGAACCGGGTGGAGTCGGCCCGGACAGAAGTCCTGGGCTCCAACACTTTCAAAAAGTCGTGTTTTCCCTTGTTTCCATGGAGATGCAGCCCAGCATTTTCAAATGTGGCCTTTTTCAGAAAGTACCAGCAGCGTTTTCATGTAATCAGACACAGAACATGCAGAAATTGTGTGTATTCTCTTGAAAACATTGTGTGAACATTGGCCTTCAGTCCTGCTCCTGTGTTTTCTGTTTCCTTTGTTCTGTTCTGTTTTTTTGTTGAAGTATGAATGTTGCACTCATTTAAGAAACTCCAAAGAAGGTCACACTAAGCACTGAAGTCCAAAATCAAGGAACATAGCATCGCGTTCAGAGCAGGGAAGAAAACAAAACAGAAATCCTCCTCCTCTGCTGCCGTGGTTCTACTGGAGGGGTAAACAGAGGCGTTATCTCAGCAGCTTTCAGGAAGGAGTCACTGAAAAACCGAGCAGCCATGATCAGCCTCACAAATCAGCAGGAACACACTCAAGGAGGCGCGCAGCGTGATGATTGATACTGCCAATGGGGAAACACTTTTCAAAAGAGATTTGAAATCCAACACGCTCTGAAAGGTTTAAAACTCAGCTTTCATGTGTTGAATGTCCTCCTCCGGCTTTTTGAGTCAGCGAGTTCACAGAGAGGAAGTTCAGATACGCCGCTTTGTGCTCCGACTGAACTCATCCTAAGAAAATATAAGAATGTTGCAGAAAATAGACCGTTCCTAAAGTTTGTGTGGTTTGTTGAGGAATTCTGTGCAAAATATTTTGGCTATTACCAAAACACACGGGAACAAGTGAGCAACAAAAAAAAGCAATGTAAATCTTTAAAAAGTAGTAAGTTATACACTCTAAACGCGTATAAATTTATAGCCTCTGCAAATAAGACAGGAAAAACATTAAAACACCAGTCGTCTCCAGCCTCACGTTCACCTTGGTTTTAGAGAAAATGCAGATGGTGACTGTGGAGTGAAGGCTGAGGACTCCACAGCTCTGAGAAAGACGTAAAAATCCCTCTAGACTTTCATGACCCACCCACCACCCACTGTCTGTGTGAGAGTCAAGAGTTTAGTGAAAAATGAATCGTAAAAGGTTGAAACATTGACCACCATATGAGTTAGAACATGCCAATTCCCGTCCTAGCCATTACCCACAATCCCCCTGGACCACACGCTCATCCAGATCCTGATGTGGTTCAGGTGAAGTATTTTCGACTCATTTCAGTCCAGCAGGGTGAACCTTTATAAGTTCCAATATAGCAGAGATCAGACTGAGCGAGGTGTCTGACAGCAGAGGAATCTCAGCTTGATTTAGTATTCTTGAAAGGAGAAATAAATACATTGTGATGTGTTCATTATTATTGTGTTCTTCTTGTATTCTGCTGAGGTTGGGAAGCTCCGCTGGAGGCTGTTTCTCTCCTCTTTCCTTATTAACATTCTGTCTGAAATCTTGTTACCTGAAGGCGACTCTGCATGCGCTCCTCGTCTGCTTTTGTTTTCTTTCATCGCTGCCTCCGAGATCCAGTTAGCATTCAGGTCGATCCCACGGCTGGACTCTGACTGACGCCTGACATTCCTCGAACGTCAGAGTCAGTTCACGGCTGCCGGAGGGCTGCGTGTCTCTCTCCATATTAGACAGAGCTCAAACCTCTGAGGGTGGCCGTCATTCCTCTGGCTGTTCTTCTTATTTATAAGAAGGCTTGAAAAGACAGAAATAAATGAAGCAGTTAAATCAGACGTGAGTGCCCAGATGGAAAACACCTGCAGTCTGAATGAATTAATGGAGTTGTTGGGTTTTCTCTGTGAACGTGCCTTGAAAGGACTGTTTGGTATTTGTGATTTTTTTTGAATAAATTGGAGTGGAACTTTCAGAAATCGCCAACTGGGATCACAGTTCACTGTGCAAGCCACACAAATTCAAGTTAAGGCTGCATCATGAAAAGAGGAAAATATGAAGAGACCCGAATTAGAAAGACTTGAAGCAAAATCTGAACTGTGCTGCTGAGCCGTTATCATCATGTCCTGCTGAAGGAAGTGGAAGCTTCCACTTTGTGATGAGATTGCAGATCTAGTTCAGCTCATAGAGTCATTCAAGGCTTTCCCTATTCCATAAAGACAATGTTGCACCACACACTGCATCCATCACAGTAGCAGAAGAATAAAATCACCACAAAAGAATCTGTTGCATCATAACTGGGAAAATGTTGCACCAAATGCCCAGAAACTTCAGAAAGGGACCTTCCGTTCCAGAGAGGCTAAAAGAAGAAAAAGCATGGCCCTGTCTCAGCTTCATTGACATGTGTAACTGCAATAAAAGTTGAAATGAATTAAAAATGTCATGAAATGGGGAAGGGTCTCAGTTTGATCACTGGTTTGAATTCTACTTGGAATGAAATATGAGTTTCTGACATTTGTGACTCACTGCATTCTGTTTTTGTTGCTGCTGAATACACCGAGCCAACCTTTTGGGGAATTGGCGCTGTGTTGTAGTTTATTAGTATTGAGTGTTTTATAGAGATTTTTCCTCAGTGTGACTCATGCCCGGTATAAATTAAATGCTCAGCTACGACCGGCTTCATTACGCTCTCTACCCTCCCCGACAGCCCTCCTTTCTCAGAACTGCTTCAATTACCAGTCAAGAAACTGGAGGGGGAAAACAGCGTGTTGACAAATTCTGGGAGGAAGCAGATACCATCAGACGCGTGCATCTGTGTCTGTCTGGTTCTTTCAGCGTGCGTTTGTGTGGAAGCAGCCGCAGGTCGTATCCGACGGTCCCCGGGAGTTTATCTCCGTGCTGCACGCCTCCAGTAACATGGTTCCACAGTTCAGGCAGTTTGTGCTGCTGCATTCAGATAATTCACTCAACTGAGAAGTTGGACTGCACGCTGGGAAATAACTTGTTAAATGGAAGTTGAAGTAGCGTGATAGCCTGGCTGTGGCCTGGGTTTTCAAAGCTTTCGAGTTAGTTTTTCAGTATCAGAAGGATTCCTGTGCCACGTCTGAAAACTGTGTGATCTTTCTTGGGCTTGTCTGACCTGGTCAGGGATGTCTGACTCCTCGATGGATGGTACTAGTCATTTTCCATTGATCAGTCGGAACGCAAAAGACAAGAAATCCTGCCTTTTTTTTTTCAGCTGGTATGCCACATGATTTCTGCCAGCAGTTTTACAAAATGGTGAGTCCTTGACAAAAACGTAAAGAAAAACCAAACATGTTCTTTTATCACCACGGATGCTTCTTCCATCTCAACGTTCGAAATTTCTACAGGAGTCATGTGGCATTGTGCTTTGCTCCTGTCAGTCACTGAGCTATGAATTTGTTGAGTAATCCTGGACCACTGCAAACAGGCAAGGTCAATACATTTGAGTCCAGGTTCCCAATGGAAACATCCTGAAATAGCTACACTGTTTGACATGGCCAGGATCACTCTGGATGCTCCTGATCTGGGACCAATACATCCTGTCTGCTGACAAGGCAAACAGAGATCTCTGCCCTGATTTGCTCTGCTTTTATTAACCTCAGTGGATTATGAAACAGGCTTTACAACATGTCTGATTCAGACTGAAAAGTACACTGCTCTATAACTATATAATCTCTCAATAACACACACATATATGGTGTTCTCATCATTATCTAACCATCAAAAGCCCACCATCGTCTAGTTGACTACATCGGTTTGGTCCATACAGCCATCTCAACAGCCTCTTCGGTCTCTCCAGACCATCATCTGTCGGCGCCGCCCACAGCCAGGCAGCAGTTGCACCAGATTGTGGTCAGATGGTCCCAGGGAAGGAGCGAGGGATGAATTAATTCTCCTTGATGTTGGCATAAAACAAGTCCGGTATTTTTTGCCTCTGGAGGGGGAAAGTGAAATACTGTGAGAATCTGGCTCAGGTTGGAAGGAGAAAAGGCACGATGGTCCCCAGAGATAAGAGAGAAGGCCTGCGGGGGGCTGTGTCTGCAGCCCCCTCAATGATTGGATATCAGAAGCCGTATTAGGAGAGAGAGTGAGAGAAATATCTACTGCCACCATAACCACATGTGAAAAATCCCTCAGCAGGGAGAGTGGCCTCACACCAACAGCTAGTAGATCGATAATGATTTTGGGTTTATACAGTTTTATAGTATAGGTCTATTGTCGAGGTGGGGCCTGCAGCATCTGGAATGAACTCTGGAATTTGGTTTGTGAAGCGCTTGAGAAATACAACAAATCCATCCAGGATCAGAATCATTCCACAACAAAGACTTCACATCAAACGGTCTGCATACCTCACAGCCCTCCCCTGTCTCCTCAGGTGTATCACAGGGCTCTCTTCTGGGGCCCCTCCTCTTCATCACCTATCTTCTTCCACTTGTTAATATTTTTCGTAAATCTGGGATTCATTTCCACTGCTTTCCTGATGACACACTGCTCTACAGCTCCACTAAAACCAACTCCACTCTCCCCCCTCCTGCCTCACCCACTGCCTCTCAGAAATAAAATCCAAGTTCACCTCAACTTCCTGAAACTGAACAGCAGCAAAACAGAACTCCTATTAATCGGTACCAAATCAACCCTGTCTAAAGCTGAGAGTTTCTCCCTCTCCATAGACAGCTCCTCAGTGTCCCCTCCCCACTGTGTCAAGAGTCGGGGTGTCATCCTCCACAGCTCTCTTTCTTTCCACTCCCACAACAACAACCTTACTCGGACAGCATATTTCCCTTGAGGTAACATAAACCTCCTCCGCTGCTCTCTCACCCCTCACACCACTGCTATCCTCGTCCACAGCCTCGTCACCTCCCGTATTAATTGCTGTAACTCACTTCTCATTGGTGTCCATAAGCTCCAAATGGTCCAGAACTCTGCCATCCACAAGTTAAATGTAACTTAGAATAAACTATGACATTCATTTTCAGGTGTGTTTTGAGATATGCTAACTTATTTAACTGTGAAACCCTGACTGTCTCACACTCTAAAACCTGCCTCACGGTGTATTCTGACAGTTTTCTATCACATCCAGTGTTTTCACTGCCAGGTTTCACTCCCCATGCATCACTGAGGCTTGGCTTGATTCTCATCATGTGTCTCTCCTGGCCCACTGGAGGTAGATCCTATGGATCTGACCGCTGCAGACTCTGGCAATGCTCTGATTAAGTCTTCTATCCTTCATTGTTTGGTCCTTGTCAAAACTCAGACTTGCCCATTTTTCCTTTATCTAACACAATTTTCGTTTAGTTCCAGCTGGGGAGTCGCTCCCTCACATCATTTTCTCAGCATGAGCTCCCTGGAGATTAACAAACCAGATAAAGCGTCCATTTTCCAGGAAGAGGTGGGCGAGTCTAGCATATTCAAGCTCATCTATGAAGTCTGGGCTGTTCAGAAAGCTGGATCATGACACTCTCCATGTTCGTTGGGTATTGCTCGTCCGTGGTGTGTGTGGTGAGGATGTACTTCAGTTGTGTTTTTTTCTCGTGTGTGTGAAGTGGTGGAGTGGAGCTGCTGGAGTGAGGTTGCCGCGGGGCACGGCATTGTGTTAATCCAGGTCTGGGTTCCACTGATATTGTCCTTCACACCCAGCATAACACTGTTGGGTAACTGTTGGGTATTTATTTCCAGTTAAGTAATGTTGCTTTGTGTTCAACCTCAGTCCCAGTTCCAGGAATGAACTGATCAGAGTTCATCATCAGATTCATTCTGCCACGCTTCCTCTATCCATTTACAACGAAGAGTCCAGTCTTAAAGCTAATCTGAGAGCTTTGCCGCTATACATTGACACTGATGTCTTTCTGTTTTCACGTTCAACAGTTGTTTCAATTGGCCCTTCTGTTCAATGTAAATGTAAATTATCACATGTGGATCTTCTGCTGACAATAATATCGTTCATTTCAAAACCGAAGTTCACTACTTCATGTAAGATAAACACTGTTAGTGTGAGTTCAGTTAATCGGGTGATTTAAATTCTCAGTGAGTGACAAGTCCAGTTCTGCTTTTTCTCAGACTCCAAAATCAAAATCAATTTATTTGTTGTGGTGTTTTTTTCTGGTCTGCTGATTAAGCAGCTTCACAACCAAACAAGGGAAATAAATTTGAGACAAAAACAATTAAGCAGAAAATTACAGTTGGTCTTATGTGACTAACTAATTGAGAAGAATTCAAAGAAGATATTTGAGTGTGTGTGTGTGTGTGTGTGTGGTGTGTGTGTGTGTGTGTGTGTGTGTTGAGCACCCACTGCCCCATCAGCCTGTACGTATTAAAAAAGACCCATGATGTGCTCATGTTGGCGTAAAGAATCAGAGAAAGGTTCTTGATGAGCTCCGCCATCTTGAAGTCCGGCGCCCAGCTCTCCTAATGCGCCGCTGATTATGAATATCCTCTTGTCATATAGCAGTGGTGCCGAAGCGTGACTTTGATTACCGAGGAATACTGGGGGATTTCATTTATTGCATATCTCCCCCTGAATTATTAACTCCTGGTTATTGGAGAGAAATCTGAGGAACCAAAGCATGAGACACAATGTCTCCTCAGCCTGGAACAACGACCCCGTGACCCCAGACACACTGCCGTCCAGAAAAGTAAACCTACTACTCAGGTCCACTGTTCCCCTTGCGACTTTGACAGAATGCCAGACGTCCCCGTCCGGCCCAGCAGGTCACAGGACGGGTCGCATTTGGTTAAAGCTATCCTGAAAACAGGCCCGAGGGCACGGCGGCGGCTCATCTCTCTGCTGAGCTGAATGGGAAGCACCACGCTGAGGCGCCACACACAGCCATCACCTCGGCGATGTTCGCACGGCGAGATTTACTCTCCGTGGCGTCGACTGCAGCGGTGATTACCCCGTCAAGGCTGCTGGTTAACGCGCCGCCCCTCCCTCTGCCCGATGCGCCACCAAAGCCTTGCCAGTCATTATCAGACGGCGTGCTGAGCCTAATTGCCACGGCGCCGCGGGTTCCCGTCTAATGAGAGGAGGCTCCGTGGGACCTCATGGAGCGCCGGGTCAGCTGACCAAAGCCTGCTACAGGGCGGAGGTCTGTATGTTTTGAATATGACCAAAAACGCTACGTGAAGGAAGGAGGTTACATGGCAAATAGAGTGACAGGATCTCTATGAGGCATCCGCATCCACATCCGTACAGAGCCAATGTTTTTACAGCCCGAGGCGTCGCTGCTGATTCTGACTTCATTCCATCCACCGTAGTAACCACAGGGTTACTCACACACAGGTGGAGGCAGAATCCCGGCCAACTACTCAAACCTTTCGTTTAGAGGTGACACTGACAGTGGTGCATTAAGATTTCAAGCACATCTCTTAGAATGTTTTTATTTCCTCTTTATCAAGTCTTTCAAAAATCCTCTGAAGGGAATTTTCATCTCAGGTGATTTTCCACTTGGAGTAAACAAACTGAGATTGATCAAAGAGGAACGAGCTGCCTGTCGGCGTGAAGATATTCTCCCATGAAAGAATTCAAGCTGCTTTTCAGAAGTGTCAGTGCCGGAGGAGCAGGGACAGCAAAGTTAAACGCCAGAGATCACAGGAAGGGCCTGAGGTGCACAACTGCAGCAGCAGTGTTTTCAACTGTCTACACGAAGAAGAGCATTTTCAGATAGTTGGGTTTTCAGACATTTAAACCACAACACAGTCAGAACATTTCTGAAAAGTTCCACCTGAGGTGACATTTTCAAAAACTTGTGCTTTCAGTGAGTGTGGTTACATGGTGTTTTCAATTCGGAATTGGTTTACTCTGAATTAAGTAATTTATAATCAAATTCATAAGCTTTGTGTTTACATGGGAAAAGCAAAGAATTAAATCCTCTCTCACACTGGGGCCTGCAAAGCGTTCTGATTGGACGGGCCAGCCATGACGTTCTGACGTCTCCTGGAAGTAAACGGTGTTTTTCTCGTCTTTCTTTCTGGATTAACTTTGACGCTGCAGCGTTGACAGTGTCCGTTGTTAAGCGCCCTTCGATCCACTCATTTCATTATATCAAATTCTTCTAAAAAGGAATAAAAAGTCCCATGGAAATGCCTCTGAGTGTCTTGTAAACGGACACTTAACAAAACAACAACCGTTTGGTGCTTTAACTTGAAAACGTGGAGTGTTGACCCGAGGTGAACGGGACCTGGGTTTAAATCCCTGCTGCAGCAATACGAGCGTTTTTTTTATACAAACAATGAAGTTGTAACTTGTCCCATTTTGAGCTGACTTAATAGCTATATTCCGAAAAAAAATCAACAAAAACAAGAACTGGGCAATTCTTAACTCTGTTGTAGTGTTGTGTTCCACTTATCTTGCAGATTATTATTTAATGACTGTGATTTAAAAAAATAACCCTTCATCCAGGATACCACAGTGTTGGAAAAGTTGCAAAAAATGAGTGTTTGAGAACTGGCTCTTTACCCTTATTTGAGGATTAATTAGGATTTGTGGATGGCGTGCTTGTCTAGCTATGACACATTGAGCTGTCAGCTCTGTGTGAATCTGTTTGAAGTCACCTCGAAGTCCATCAATCTTTACTGGAGTCAGTTTTCTTTTTCATCTTCAGGTCATTCTGCCAAAGAGACCATTTTCACCAGTTATATAGAGCTGAGCATCATTTTGATTGAATTAACAAATGACAACACAAATCATCAACAAATCTGAAATCACATCTGAAAACAACTATTTTTGAAGAGCATTGGCTTCTGTCTCTGTACGAACAGAGGAGAATACAGATTTTCTTCATACACAGTTAGATTAAGAGTAACAACAATGTCCTGGAGTGCTGCTCAGTCTCGTCTCAAAAAAGTGTACATTTACCACACCGCCATCTGCATAAGTGGAGACACCGATAATAAATGAGCCCAAACAACAAAGCCAAACCATCAAAAGATGGTTCAGTTTTACATCACATTATATTCTGGATGCAAGCCTGTCACCAGGTACTCGCCCGGTATGCAGGCTTCAGCTTTAGTAGTCTTTCTGTTTCTGTTGTGCGGTGATCATTATCAAAATGTTGTAGTCTACCTGTTAACCTTTTCTGAAACAGATGCCTTTTTCAGTCGACTATCCTCATGTAAATGTGTGTGTGCCTGTAGTCAGCTGGCATCGACGCCATATAGATAAAGATGATCTTTAAAACACTCATCCTCGCGCTCTCTTTGTGAGATGTTGTGAGGATATGAGAACTTCTGCAGCGCACCTCTCCAGAGGAGAGGCTCGTGAGTGGAGGAGGCCGCTAATTGCATCAGCACTCACCCGAAGCAAGACGGAGACGCACGGAGAGGCAGGGAAATGTCGATGCGATTGACTGGAGGCCTGCCAGGGCTGACGTGAGCCGAGTGATGGAGATCCAGGGACACGTCTCATCCGAGTCTGAAGCCCACAGACGTGCAGCAGCGCTGCGCTCTGGATGACCGCAGGTGGATTCAGATGTGGAGTCTGTGAACTTCTTTGTACCGCAAAGGAAAAACAACATAAAGACAGCTTATTTTATGCATAAGCGTGAGGTTACTGATTAAATTAAACTTGCCAGAAGACAGAAAACACTTTTCTTTTGCAGTTTTTTTTTTTTTTAAATTTAATGACCAGTTTAAGAAGAAAATGAAAGCATCTTGTGTTGCTGCTAAAAGAAACTTAACTGAAGGCAAACAAAAAAGACACAGTTCTATCTACATAAAGCTGAAAACAACGATTAAGTGTTTTTCTGTCTTCCTTCTTGAGGCGGCTGGGTGACACCTCTGACCTGCTGCTGTCTTTCACATCCCCTGAACAGAGTGCGGGGGTGGATGGTTGTCGGTGAGCCAGATGGATGTCCTCAAGGACTGCATGATTGAACGTGTCCTGCCTCCGACGTGAGAGCCTTGAGAGCGGCGGCTCAAGGCTGCTGTCAGGGACGCATTCAATACACTTCAATTAGGAGTTGAGTAGCCACCTTTTCACTGGCAGAGGGTTCCGTGGGAAAAGGGGAACAGGTGGAACCAACGATATGAGTGATGGTTTAACGACTGCAGCGTTTGGTAATACTGGACGCTCCTGTAGTTTCGGAGGACTGAGGGCCCGTTTGCACTTCAACCATTTAAAGTGGAAACTTTTGCAGCATTTTAATGACTGGACTTGCTCTACATTCCAAATAACTGAAGAGAGAAGGGGCTCTCTGCCCCATGAGTCTGAACACAATGTACCATTGCTGAAGGAAATTATTCTGGCCGAGCACCGGGGAAATGTATTTTTATCTCTCAGTAGGTTTCTTTTCAGGTTCACCAGGTATATGTCTAAATACAATATGTCAATAGTTTGCTCCATTTCTGTGTGGGAGTGAAATCATCTCACCCTTACCTCCATCACAGGGTGTGATATGACAGCAGGGGTAGCGTTTAAGAGTCTCCTTCTAAAAATACCAACACCTGGAGGCGAGTAAAGCCTCAAACAAGTGTTGAAGAAAAGGTTTGATGACACGACTTGAGGGCGAGGGAACTTCATGGAACGTGGCTTTGTTTCCGCAATGCCTAAATGTCAGAAAAGAGCGAAAAATTGCTGCTAATTATAGCAAAGCAGTGAAGCAGCAGATCACGAGGAGGGTGAGATGAAGAGGGAGGCAAGAAACACACATCAGCGCATCACAATTATAATTTCACAGTTGTCAGAAATGGTTCCATTTGCGGTGGATTGTTAGTGGAGGATCGTGAAGAAATGACTCTTCTGCAAGAGTTGAACCCCTTGTAGTTCACTTTTATGTCACTCACGGCCCGTTTGCAGAATTTCACTTTTAACTTTTATTGCATTTTGTACTTTTAAATTCACAGGTTGAACGGCGCCTGTAGTCCAAAAAACCAGATGAGAGACTGTATTTTCAGTTTCCTCTCAATCCACTCAGCCTGGTTAAACACTGATAGATTCTCAAATCAAGCACTTGTGCCCTCATTCACCTCAGTGTGTAATCACAGTGCTTGTCTGAAGACCTTCCACAATCTTAGATTTTTTTAAGCTACTCCCACACTGCCCTGAGACTGATTGTTCTGCCCTCGTGAAGGCCAGTTTGACAGGTGATTACACTCAGCTGATCCTCATCACACCACATTACCAGTTGTAAAATGCACCACCGTGTCCCACTGCTCAGAGTTGTATATGTTTAATTTGATTATATGCTGAGAAAAGAGAGGTCAGCTCCTCACCCGCTGAAGTGAAATCACACAGAAAATTGTCCCTTTAGGGGAATTTGAAGTGCGAACACACATCCATGGCCAAACCACCAGCTGCAGAAAAAAGAAAAAGAAAAAGGGGAGGGGGGGGTATTCCTCCAGCCGTCTTCATGAACATCACAATCAATGGGGAATGAGTGATTGACACACATTGCACTGTGATTCCAGCGGCGCAAACAAGAGATGCATAATTTTCTTTTTCCCCTCCTGCCGCTCAATCCCAACGAACGCCTCAATTAAAGCTGCATGCCGCAAGAGTTAATTAGCAGCATCTCAACAACTTAAACACAGAGTGCGTTCAGAGCGTGACGTATGATTTGTGTATTTTATGAGGGCAGATAGAAGAGCTATTCATCATATCAGCTGGAAAACAAATAATTCATCATGACAAAGCAGCAGTGGGAGCAATTAAACCAAGTGAGGAGGCAAATCATGAAACATACAGATCTCATGCCTCTGACCCCATTCTCTGTTTCAAACTGTGAAATCGGTAGTTTATAATGCAAACAGATGGTTCAGACAAATAGCAGCATGAATTAACATCTGTCTCCAAAAATCCTCACTAATGTGGAAGTTTCAAGCAACATATCACTGTTATTCCATCACATTTGGTACAATCATATCAGTTACTCTTTGCAATTGATGGTGCTAAGTCAGGCTCTAGCTCTGGAACAGCGCTGCAGCACCAGCACTAGCCTTGCTGCAGATTGATGGAAAACATTCTGAGCCCAAAAGAAGAAAGCTGCCTTCACACTGGTGCCCTTCGCTGATCAGCACTGAGCTTATTGCTGACCCCCTGCCATGGCAATAAGCCCATGCACTAATCCTGTTTCTGTCAAACAGTGGTAAAAAGACTCGCCGCAACCTGGACAGTTGCCATCACTGTGATAAATCCTGGCGGACTGGAGAGTGGATCGACCTGCAGTGTAACGCGAATTAAAGTACATCACAGCACATCTGCAGATGGATCACACTGATCAGCCCGACGGGTCAATCTCTGCACATCTTCATGCAAACACCGGTTACAGATCAGCAGGCGTCACTGCAGTGTCAATAGTCTGTGTGTTCCCGGTGGAACGGCACGGAGAACAAAGTTGATGCTTCAGAAATAAAAGGGTAAAGCTCAGATAAGAGCAAAATCACAATCATAAACTGGATGAATGGTTGGATGGATAGATGGACTGATGGATGGATGGATGATGGATGGATGATGGATAGATGGACTGATGGATGGATGGTGTTGTCACTGAATCTTCTGCCATTTCGCAGTCAGATCTGTGACTGCAGTCCTGAAGTTTGCTGCCATACTGGTGATGACTGCATGACTGAGATCGCGCTGCGTCTGATTGGCGTCTTCGCTCCTCTCATTACTGTTGTTTAATCGGTTTCCATCTCACCGCCATGACCGCGGTCCCTCTGTTGCCCTCCCATCCCGTCTTCCCCCTCCGTCTGCCTCTTTTCCCTCCCTCCTATCTGCCTTAAAATGCCAATGCCGGTTCCCCACGGCGTGCAGAAGATTAGCGCGCCACATTTGCGAATGGGAAGAGCATGCTGGGAGACACAGTCACACCTGAACAAGTCAATGCTCGCTTGTCTCAATCACGAGGACTTAGCTCTATTTTGTCCTGTCTTTTTGTTTTTTTTCTGTCCATGCGGCCGTCTTTTCTTACTCAGCAGGACGACGCAGTCACCTCATTCCTCAGGAACAAACCCCGTGGTGACAGATGAGCAGTGTGAGGGTCCTGGAGGGTGTTTTCTTTGTCAGCCTCCTGTAGTGAGAAGCAGCTGCACACAAACCTGTAGTCCTGCTTGCTTTTCTTCTTCTTCTTCTTTTTTTTTTTTTTCTCTTTTTCTCTGCATCATTCTGCGGCCCGACACCCCGGCTGCAGGCTGCCTTTTCATGTCCCTGCTTCACACACTGAAGTGAAATTGTTGGATGTTCCACCAGCAGCGTATCTATGAATGGAAACGCTGTTATTCATTTTGCTCCGTTACCTGGGAGCTAAAGCTTCCCTGCGTCGCACACTGCTTCCAGGAGAAGCCTGTAAGTTTCCTTTATTTTTCAGGGATTTTTTCAATATCTCCTTCTATTGGTCATGTGGCCCACAAGCAATCACAATAAAAACCGTCCTGGTTCAAAGGGATAACCATAAACCACAGGCGTAGTTGTATTGGGGGATTATTAGAAGTTGTGTCCGTCATGTTCATCATCAGTAACTCCAAGTCATTGCCTCAATGCTGTGCCTATATAAAGAGTTTTACGGCACACAGACACCATATTGATCCCACTTTTATGGCAGATATAAAGATTGACCTCGATGGCAGCAGAACTTCCACCTGAACTGCTACCAGCGAGTTTGTGAAGCCAGAAATGAGAGTAAATAATCTCCCGTCAATCATGTTCATCACAATTTTTACCTCTAATCGGTTGATCGAGGAATCAAATCAATATTTCCGTTGCCGCCACCTGCTTTCCTTGATAAAACTAATCAGTATTCATAGGATCAGTTCAGTGTTGCTCCACCTGTAAGTGTTAGAATGAGCTGTTTCAAAAGAGGCTGGACTTATTTTCATTTCTTTTCAGTGGACATTATTATTGTGGAAGAGGTTTGCTGGATGTATTTTAATGAAGCCTCCTGTGGCTTCATTGGCTCTTCTCTGGTTCGATCAGGTGGCTGTGGTTCGGTTGGTTGATTATCTATTATTTTTTAACATTTCAGTTTTTCATTTCTGTCTCGACCTGACCACATGACAAAGTTTTCCTTCTGGAGGTTTGCATTGGCTGTCCATAAAAAACAAACAAACAAAAAAAAAAACCCAATGCCCTTATTGTTTCAAAAAGATACATGCTTCCAAAATACATTCTAAACTTCCAAGAAAGGATAAAACCCAGCACTGAGCCATACCTGGAACCTCATTTATCAACCATGTATACACACAGACGCGTGTGTAATGAATACTTCCGAGCATTCCTACGCAAAGTCTGGAATTTATTAACTTATACTTACAAACATGTGTAAATATAAGTACAACTCTGACTATGCTTATGCATACAATCTAGCAGCTGAATAGTGAAACTACAATTAGAAACCATGACGAGAGTCACAGCAGGTGTCCTCTGTTTGCTTTAATTAAAAATGATCAATTAATCATTTAATCAAGATAGAAACAGATGTTTTGTATGTGGTTGTGAAAGGCTGTAAAGGAAGCTTTGACAGCTGGTTGAAATGTGCCGAAGTGCCCACCGAAATGTTACTGAACCTCTGAAGCTCTGCAACGAACGAGTTAGATTCCTAAACATGTCTCCAGTGTCTATTGTCACTTGTTTAGTGTTTTCTCACACAGTGATTTATCAGATATTTTAAATAAAAACAGGGACTTTTTCAAGGCAAAAAACTCAGAAACACATACAAGCATCTGTCCTCTTAGAGAACAAGTGCCATGCTTTCTTATTATGTACACAAAGATTGACACGCAATGTTTTAGAGGTTATTTGTTGATAAAATTTGTGTTTAAGTAGTACTTGTTTCTTGTTTTTTAAAAAAATTGCATCCTACAGCAACCAGCAAGAGGAGACTCATTCATTATACACCAAACCAAAAAAAAGCTGGAGATTACCCTCCTCCTTCCCATGTGAACACTAAAGCACAGGAGAAAATATTAAAGCAATGTCTTTGTGTATACTTATAAAAAATACAGCCATATTTATATTCAACATTGAGAGTGTCCGAAAATCCTGGATGTACTTCTCAGGGACTCAACGTGACTTTTTCAAGTGAAAATGAAAAACCTTATCAGTGTTATGGAGATCTGTTCAGATGACAATGGCACTCACAGTCACTGGTGACTTTTTTTCAACGACTTCTAAGGTGGAACTTTTTGAAAATGCTGCGACTCTGTTTTAAAAAGGAGAGAAAACTCCTCTTTTTTGCCTCCGTCTCCATGTAGACGGCAGAAGTGCTGCTACTGGTCATGTGCAGCACCTGAATGGAGCACAACACACTCCTTCTTCACACACAGACAAACAAGGAAAAAAAGAAAGAAAAGAAAAGGCGGTTTTCAGTCAGGTGTGTCTGCTGGGTCTTCCCCAGCTGGTCATGTGACAGCTCCAGGCCTCAGCTGGCTCGGATGAAAAGGAGAAAATAGAAGACACAGACAGCAGAGGTCAGAAAATTAGCATCTCCCTCCTGGATAACTCTGCTCGCACTGTGAGGACACCGTACCTGCAAATGCTTTCAGAGTGAGCCTCAGAATAAATGCTCTTTGACTTTTACCACATTAGAGGAACCCCGTAGAGATTTATTGGAGTTTCTTGTGAAAGCACATTTCCATTTCCTGAATGCAAATCGGTCTTTAAGCGCCGTGTACATTCATGTTTTCAAAACAGCAACAACTTAACATTTCTTTCTCTGCTGTCAGTCATCCGAGCAGCTTGAAGCTAATGGCGACCTGTTGGCTTCAGAAGTGAGTTGGACACATTGGAGTAAATCATTAATACGGGGCGGTGCTCGGTCTTTCGTGCACGTAACACCATCGAGATGCTCAAATTCATTCTGCTGCATGAAAATACCCTCAAACCTCTGTCTCCGTGTCTAATGTCAGGCTGACTCCATGATTCTGAGATCAGGGCTCCGAGGGCTCTCGCCATCTGCTGCAGGACAACGTGTTCTCCTTGCGGTTGGAGATTTTGGCTCTTTTCTTTCAGATATGATGAATTTTGGATCGAACTGAAAAAGCCAAAAAAAAAAAAAGAAAGAGGAAAAAAAATCAGCTGCTTCATATCCTCTCCAGACAGTCTGATACAGCGCAGAGCACCAAGTTTTAGGGATGTACTGATACTGATGCCAGGTTCTGGTATGTGATCCAATACTGTATGGAGACGTTTGGAGCAGCAGAGTCAGCCTGATGTGTGTCATTGTCGTGGGAGACACACTAATAACACTACATGCTAAACATGATTATAGTTATACATCGTAGTTTATGTATGGAAAGTCACAAATTTTTCATCACATTTGCAAGGTTAGTACTTATACTTAATGAAAAGTGGTACCGGTGTATTCCTGCCTAATTTGCTGTTGTCCTCCATCCCTTATGTTCACTGATTGCAGAAAGATGTGTTTTTGATTGTCATCCCTCTCATGCGAGACTATCTAATTTCAAGCTGATATGTTTCATTTCTGCAGAATCTGAATCCCCACATCCTGCTTCTGAGCCGTTCCCGGTAGAGAAATTAGAACCACCTGTCCTCAACAAAATGATGTGCCTCTCCTGAGAAAACAGCTTTCGCCCTGTTGCTTTGCTCATGTTTGCCAAGAATTGCAACATGTGTTTTGTTTGGTTTTTTTTGAAGTGGTCTAAAATCCTGGAATATTTGATCGTTTTCTATAATTGCCTTCAAGATGTAAAATCTTTCTGACAGAGGAGCTTGTGTATCATACAGTTCTTCTCCATTGGTTTGCCTCATTTCTTGAAACCGAAATTACATTTTTAAAACTCTAGGATCATTTGGCAACGTAATCTTACAGTTCAGCACAACACCATAGTTCACTTGCTGAAGCTCATCTCTCTTCCAAAACTGTTCACTCATGTTTCAAAGCTACATTTCTTTCCCATATAAGTTGACAGTGCCACCAAAATGCAAATATGCAATCCTAAATATTTAGATGTTTTGTTTTTAAGGCAGAGGAACATTAAAATATTTCTTTGAGTCTGAGCCCAGTCAATCATTCACAATGGTTACTGTGATAGTATTGCATATGAAACTGAAGGATAAAAAAATATTTTACAGTTAGAAAAACCAAGTTTTGATTCACACGTTGCTCTCATACTTCCAAAAAAAAAAAAACTGTTATCATTTTTATTCACACACAAAGTAACTTCCATCCATCAGAGTTCAATATACTGCAACATAAACACAACAAATAAAAAGGATAATTGCATGTAGCCCACAGTGCTGTAAGAGAAGTTTCACAGCTCACTTCTTCCCTGGTCTCCGTCCTCACTCTCCTGCCTGTCCTCCTCACCCTCATGCAAACAGACCCATGTCTGGTATTCATGTTATTGCAGTTTGTTCTTGACTAATATTGACAGGTGGTGACTGATATAATGAAATGATGCTGGTATGTTTTGCAGAGAACAACCATTAGACTGACATTCATTCAATCAGTTTAGATCAACATGATCTCTTCACTTGAAAATTGTGCTCAATCTAGCCTCGCTGAGCTTTATCATTTGCAAAGACGTTCTGAGACACTGAGACATCTACTAAGATATTTACAGTTCGATGAAATGAAAGAGAAACACCGTGCTGCTGTGAGCAGTTGCAGAGCAGGTTGGAGTTTTGTCCATGTTGTGAGAATGTAATTTCTGTTTCAAGAAATGAGCCAAACCAAGGGAGAAGAACTGTAACATAACCACTGCTCCACCATGAGGTCCAGAGTTCTTGGTCCTGATATTTCATTTACATAAAGCTGTGCAGTAGGCAGGTGGTTTATTTTTGGCAGGAAATAACAGAGTGTTCAACATTTCTTTCTTTCTCTCTCTTGCTGACACCCCCAGCATGTCAAGACAAACGACCGGCGCTCTGCAGCTCGGGTTTGTCCCCGGTTTTAACTGCCCCTTCTGTCCATTTACAGCACTCCTCCGCTGTGTAATTTCATTAAAAGCATTGGACCGGTACAATACATATATCACCATCATCGACTTGGATGGGAGCCCTTCTCGCCTCCGCCGGGTGACTTTAAGCCCACGGCGCCATCGTGCGCGTGCCCCCAATGTACTCCATGTTCTTGGAGTGTTTCTGAAAAGGTAAGCGTTGCAATATAACCCTGAGCTAACAGCAGGGTACACCCTGTGCCCTCGTCCAGAGTGAGAGCATGAATGTGCCAAAACGGGTTAAATTACCTCCCAATAAGAGCCGCACTGCTGAAAACATCATCAAGCCGCGAAGGTTCAGTTCTGACGGCTTTCTGCATAAAAGAATATGATTACCGGGGAGCAGGGAGGGCCGGGAAAGACTGAGTCATTAATAGTCGTCATCATCGGCCATCAACCGACAAATAGAGAGAATCAATCAAATGGCTTTGGCAGGATAAAGCAAGCTGAGGCTTCTGCTGGAGAGATAAGCGCCTTTCACTGGTGAGGTCTGGCTGCATGTTAACATGACTGCGTGCATGTGAGTGAGTGCCTTTCATATTTATGTATGCGCGGTTTGAACACAGTGCGCGTGTACATACATTCACACGTTTCAATTTTAATGCCATAACCATGTTTCATTCTGAAGTGCTGCTCTTTGGAGGAAGAAGCACTTTCACAGATTTACCCCGGGGCTCTCTGTTATACTCACAGCCACAGCCAGGCAGGAAGACTGCAACAGTCCTCCACTCTCACTTTATAAGCCCCAACATTTACTAATCCATCACTTACTGGCACAGTACACAGCCTTTTGTTTCTTCTCTCCTACATCCGGATGTCTGCATGATGTGTCGTTCACTGATCTGCCATTACCTGAACACTGCAGAGTTTTTTCACTGTCAGATCATGAGGTTGTTGACTCCGCACAAGACTCTGATACAAATACTGGAATACCAGCTCTGCTTCACCAGTTCAACTCGTGGAAAGGTGGACGAACACTAATGACAGCGTTACCGTGGCTGCAGTAAATATAGCTGTTCTGCACATGCTCAGTAGATGAACAATAACAGCAAATCTGCCTCTGGAACTAAAACTCAGAAACAATGTGTTTCAACTTGAAACGGCATGTACGTAATCCTTGAACTGAATTATTCTGTCTACATCAGTTCAATCAGTTTGATGATTCCTGACGAGGGTCATTCGACTTCTAATCATATCATTAATGTAAGTTTGACTTGCAGCCTGAAAGGAGTCTTGTTCTGTCAGTGTTCTACTCTCCAAAGCACACTTCCATAGCTCTTACACGGCGCATTGTGTCAAAGTTGAGACTTTCTGCCGTTCTTCTGGGTATTTTCTTTTAGTTTTTCTACTTTCTTCATCACACTGTCACACTTGGCCCTGCTCTCCTCTCCAGCTGCCACACTTGACCCGACCTCTCCGCTCTCATGTTCCCTCTCAGCCGATCTACCTCTCTCTTATTATACTTCCAGTTCACTGCAGCTCCCTTGTGTGATCATCGTTTTGCAGTTGTTTTCCGGCAGCGCTCCTCGTGTTCGGTTTGCCATCAGTTCTTCGGACCCCGTCTGGACTGCAGACGTAACCTCAGTCTGCGGGGCCGGGTGTTCGGGTTAAACATTCTGCTGTCCTTTGAGGAACCTGCAGCATCTGCTGTCGTTTCGCACATGAAGCGGGGATTCTCGCAAGACCTTATTAGCAAACGAAACAAGTAAAAAATGGTGGCAGTGGTTAGCATCCTCTTCTCACATCGAGGTCCTCCATGGTTTGAGGTCGAGACTGGGATCAGTCAATATAGAGATTGAATGTTCTTCCTGTGCGTGTGTGTGGGTTCTTTCCAGGCACTCTTTGGTGTAATGGTTGGCAGCAAGAGGATCCTGGGTGCCAGGTGTGGAGTTTGCATGTTCTGCTATTCTTCCCACAGTCCAAAAGCAAGAGTATTAGCCAATCTAGGTGGTGTGTGTGTGTGTTTATGTCTGCTTTCATCCATAGTCAGCAAAAAATCAACTCCAACAGAAATGAAAGGTTGTGATGTTTTTTACTGAGAAACTGAAAAGTTTGAGTTAACTCAGAAAAAGCTGAAGAAATCCCATTTTGTTCTTCAAAAACAAACAAAAAGCAAGCGATTAGTTTCTTTTGAAAATGCATATTATCCTCATAAAAACCAGAGCAAACAAACGTTGGAAAAAGACATCAGTCAGTTGTCAGTGCATGAAGAGTGACAGATGGTGGAGAGCCTTATTTCTTACTGCCATCTAGTGTACAGTACACTCTTCACCTGCTGTCCAGTCTTTTTTAAAATGACTATGTACTATACACTATTCCAAATAAAATCATTGTAACTCCTACTTTACATAATATTCATTATGTACTTTCAGTGGCTGGAGGTGATATTTGATCATACTTCATCGGTTTCACGCTGTTTTGAAATGATGAATATGGATTTAACATATGAGCTCCTTCAACCAGACTGCCATTCCACTAACTGATTGAAATGCAATTTTAGTCCGACTGAAGCCCAAAAGAAATATCTTTGATGTTGCAAAATTACACTGATACACCCAAACAAGACTTGAGTCTATTTGAGCAAATTGTGCTCTGCCAGCAATTTGGTGCAACACACCAAATGGGAACAGTGAATGTGTGTCTGTGTTGCTGCTGCTGCTGCGATAGTTGTGTTTCATCTCAGCTGGGTTCCTCGCATGCCCCCAGCCTGTACTGCAGAGGCTGATAGCTATGGCAGGATTAAAACAAACACTGATTGTACTTAAGGGCTGCACGATTAACCGATTTTGAATCGTAACCGACTTTTGGGTTAAGAAGATGTTAAAAACGCTGAAATCGTACATTAACGATTTCGCCTTTTTACATGACCTGAATGAACTTATATGAGCTTGTTTCAATTTATTCGTTTATTTCGCTATTAAAATAAAACTGGAAGCTCATATGCCATATCAGGTGGTCACTCAGGTTTTCTCTGGCCAGTGTACTTAAACAAGAAAAATGAATGAAGTTCAATGAAATAGTATTTCAGTGAAAGGCATCCTTACCACTGACAATACGGAACTCTCCTGGTAACAGCTCATATGGTCAAAACAAGTTTTTAGTTTGAGTTTCTTTAATGCAAAAATGTATTCAGTTTGTCCTTCTGATCCTCTATGATTATATTTCTGATCAAAATGTAGCTGAGAATTAAAGTGAAGTACCAATAAGTGACCAATGAGTAAATAAAACTACAGTAATTTTGCAAAAATTCACCAATAAAATGTGATTATAAAGTTTTTGTGAATTCATTACAAAATTCATTACAAATACAATATCCAGATTTCTTTATTTCTTTACTAGAGAAGCAAGCTACAAAAAAAAGGTCAAAATATGAAAAAAAAAAAAAAAAAAAAAAAAAAACAGGATCACGAGGGTGAGTGCTCACAAGCAAATGGAGCAACCGTTAATTTATTATAATTGACATTATTTTCATGAAACCTGCAAAGTGAGGAGCAGAAAGTCGCCACCTCTGGTTCTGCAAAGGTTTCCTTCTTTTAGTAGGGAGTTTTTCCTTTTCACAGTCGCTTTCTGCAGCTGGGTTTTCTCTGTAAAAGTGCAGAGAAATGATTGTGTTGTAATTAGTGCTCTATACATATTGCTATAGAATCGAATCGAATCGAATTGAATTGAAGAGGAGTCGGTTGCCATGTGAACTGTGATGTCATCACCTTCACACGCTCGTCATCAGAAGAGACTGTGTTCCCTCTTTCAAGCCTCACTTGTAAAAAACAACCCCAGGCGTTCAGTCACATCCCCAGTTTCAGGAATACAAAACAGTTCAAACGCAACGGCGACTGAAAAATGATAACCCTTGGCAAAATGAGTGCAGTTCAAGAGAAGCTCCGATCAGCAGGATCTTTTTGTGATGCGGTCCTCAAAGTTCAAGACGTTGAATTTCAAGTCCACAAAGTCATCCTGTGTGAATGTTCTCCGTACTTTGAGTAAGCTGAAACAGAGAAATAATATTTGTCCTTCTAAGGTCTAAGTTTCAACTGGTATAATGAATAGAATATGAAAAACTACTGAGCATTTGGTAAATTGTACTTATTTAGAAAAAATGTGCTGGGCCCAATAACTTGATTGTGGTTTGAGTTGTTGTTTCCCCGCCTGCTCCTTTTAACCGTTTCACGAAAGTTTGAAATGTTTTCGTTCTCTTTTCTCCCTCAGAGCTCTCTTTGTTCGGTGGTCCAGCCCAAACCAGAGGGATTATGACATTCAGGGCATCACTCCGGTCATCATGGAGCTTATCATTAAGTTTGCATACACCGGCTCTGTTCACGTAACGGTGGACAATGTGCAGGGCCTCATGGTCACGGCTAATCAGTTTGAAATAATGGATGTTGTACAAACTTGCAGCCATGTCCTTGAGGAGCAACTCTGCCCAGAGAATTGCATAAGCATTTGGCAATTCATAAGATTCTATTCTATCTCCAATCTGCAAACTAAAGTCTACCGTTACGTTCTGGACCACTTTGAGAAAGTGATTTCCAGTCAACAGTTGCAACGGCTCACTGTCCATGAATTTGCTCATTTTCTTGACCGAGATGACCTTATTGTAAGGGCAGAGAGCATTCTGTATGAGGGTATTATGAAATGGATCGGCAATGACCCAGATCAACGAAAAGAACACCTCTGCTATCTAATGTCTAAGGTACAGTAATCTGTGTGACTCATACTATTCCTAAGCACTCTGTGGTGAAGTATCTGATACACCTGATCCCATGTGTTGTAAATAGTGGTTATACAGGGAAAGCCTTACAAATAAAGACAAATAGAAAACTGACAAGTGCTATGGTTCATTAGCTAATATTCAACATGTCCTTTTCATTGCTGCCTAGATACGACTGTGTCTGATGAGTATGAGGTACATCATGGTGACTGTGCTGCCAAATGATCTGGTGAAGAACGACTCTCAGTGCCTCGCCATGGTCACCAAAGCCTCCAGAATGCTGCATTACCTCTTCAATAACTTTGGTGGCAATATTTTCTCCAACCCCTTTGTTCGCCCGCGCCTACCAAATGCCCTTCTGTTCGCCACTGGGAGCATTAATGGAGACCACCCCATCAATAGCGTCGAGGCGTATGACATTCGGATCAACCGTTGGCTCACGTTCACACTCATTGCAGAACCCCGTAGTGACCACGGCACCGCCTTTCTGAATGGATCCATCTATTACGTCGGTGGCTTCAGCAGAGAGGGGTTTTCCAACAGTGTGCTCAGATTTAATCCTGTCATGAAAACCTTTCAAGAGGTGGCGCCAATGCATGTGTGCCGCTGTTACGTCACTGTGACTGTGCTGAAAGGGCTCATCTACGCCCTGGGAGGATACGATGGGCAGATGCATCTCGATTCTGCAGAGCACTACCAGCCTGAGAGCAACCAGTGGACCCTCATAGCACCCATGCGCGAAAGGAGGAGTGGTGCAGGTTGTGCAGTCCTGCACCAGAAGGTGAGTGACTCCAAAGAGCAGCTGAACTGAAAGCTTGACAGAGTGTATTTTCATCTGACATTAGATGGGATCTATTATGACCTCGAGTAGTGAAATAACTAATTTATTGATTTTTTAAAATTTTATTTTGACTTGTTCAGAATGCTGATGATGATGATTACCATAATATTGTAACTCCACGCTGACATAGAAAACATTGACAACATTTGTGGCCTAAAATGTAAAACGACTTCCTGTCCCGGCTTCAATCTTCAGATTTATGTTTTTGGAGGATTTGATGGGTGGGACTACCTGCAAACCGCTGAGTGTTACGACCCACAAACCAACCAGTGGACAGTGATTTCCGACATGAGTTGTCCCCGCAGTAAATTTGGAGCCGCTGCTTCTAAGAATCTCGCCTATGTGGTAAGTTTACCAAACTGAGCTGACGCTCAGGTAACATGTAACTCTAGAACGCGTGAAGCCCTGGATGAGCTGGGTTTTTCAATCTATGTTAGTAATATATTTATCCTGACCACAGATACAGAAAATCAAGAATTTCTAAAAATATCCATTTATTTATACAATTAAGAACTTTTTTTTCCAAATACATTATTCCTTTTTCTTTCTGAAGGTCGGTGGCTTTGATGGCAACAACTGTCTGGCCAGTGCTGAGGTCTATGATCCAAGGTCCAACACCTGGAGCATCTTGCCCTCCATGATAAGCAGGCGCTGCAACTTTGGCATCGAAGTACTTGATGATTGCATCTTTGTGGTTGGGGGCTCTGACAACTTTCGCGCCATCCGTGCTGTGGAGTGCTTTGACCCGGTGCAGAATCTGTGGTTTGATGTCCGCAACTTGCATGCCTCACACAGCTCTGTGAGCTGCTGTGTGGTTTACGGACTCCCCAACATGGAGGACTACACCTTCAATCGAGACAGCTTGCCATTTTTTCAGCTAGACCAAGAGATGGAGAAGGAGGAGCGAGAGAGCGGGAGAGATTATGTGGCGGAGAGAGGAGGAGGAGGAGGAGGAGGAGGAGAGAGGAGGAGGAAGAAGATTATGATTAGGTGCCAGATTAGGAGGAAGAGGAGGGAGGATCAGGAAGAGAAAGAAAAAGAAGAGGAGGAAGAGAAGTAGCGAGAGGAGTCGGGGTCATTTGCTCGCCCACTACTGACCCTCACTGCCCACATCTATCAGCAGTTACTAAAGCACAAGACAGTCCTAACAATGGCTGGGCACCGATAAACCAGCAGAAAAAGAAAAATCATAAGGGGCCATCCACATCCAAAGATGTCACAGCCCATGTCTACCATGAGCCTGACACAGGACCACCCCGACCCACACCACGGTCCATGAACAATCGTGCACGGCTTCTACCATTCAGGCCAGAAGAGTCAACAGGACGACATCCTCCACAGGCAGACCTGACACAACTCCCGATATGGAGGGCCCCCATAAAGAACACTGCATGAAAAATAATAAAAAAAAAAAGCATGAAGTTAAGATAAAACAGAGTAAGCGAGTATGAACTAAAACATGGAGAATGGACATGGACAAGAATGTCGAAGAGAATGTGAAGAAAGTTTCTGCTATGTACAGAAAACCAAGCGCGCTTCTGACTACCAAAGGGAATAATCGCGCTGGACTTTGTATAGCCAGGTAGTCCGCTCGTCTCGTGGAGTTTGACTGTGATGTTCAGCACAAGTCTGGCATGCTGAAAAACATTGCAGATTGAATGTCCAGGCTACCACTCCCCGGAACTGATGTGGACTATGCTGACACTGTGTGTGAGAAGGTGATTTCCCCTCCTCACTGTGAACTTAAATTTTTGCACACCTACACACACTTTCAGTCTTATATTGGGAATGCTTGTAAAGGTTTACAAGCATTTACAAGCAGCAGCAAGGGACATTTGAGCCCTACGAAATGGTAAATGGACTACACTTAGTGTACTTAGTACACTATATTACTTTTTACACCGCTAAAGCAGAGCCCATGTACATCTGCATGTGAGAAGACAGAATTTTCTTTGAAGCAACCCCAGTTGTGGATCTGAAGGAGAAGCAGACTCAGGACAGCCTCAACCTAGAAAGAAAACTTACCACATGCACAGGAAGAGCATGCACATAAATTGTCAGCTGATATTAACGAAGCGTCTTTCGAAGATGGTTTGAAAAACAGATGATTTTAGGCTTTTGCTTTGGAACAGCTCTTAAAGTTATGTTGAGTGATTCCCATTGCATGTGTTTGAGTATATTGTTATTAAAAACTGGGTTTATTATTTGTTTGTTCTTGCTATTTTCTATTTGAATCTTGATTTTATTGTTTGGTTTCATCTTTGAAACTACAATTTTTATCATTTTGTCTTACTGTCTCTGTTAACCCCGGTTATCTCATGAACTGGTCATTACTACAATAAAAGAATACTAACTACTACTAATAACAGTAGCTGTATTCGTAGCAGTATTAGCAGCAGTAGTATACCCAAAGTACACAACAAGGCCAACAGCTTCAGCTGCGCCTACTCACCCCCCCCCACCCCCCCGTAATTCAAGAACTGGAAGTGGGCGTGGCTGACGTCGTGACGTACAGGGGTTGCGTAAACCGTCCGGCGCAAAAATTCAAAACGGAGGACCGGAAGAAAGAAAGACGCACTGGTTCCTGCTATCTTTTTTTTTTTTTACGCTCTTGGTTTTCCAGTTCATAATAACGCTCACCAGGACTTCATTTGTGCATTTCCAGGTATCTTTACAAATCCGTCTTGAAGTGTTTTGTTCTGTCCTAAACTCACGATTTTAAGACGTGCGTCCCGAAGCTAGTGCTAACTAATGCTAAGCGTTAGCAGTGACCATGACTTCCATGTGTTTGTTTTTGTTCTGGTTCAGCTTCTGATCTGTAGAAAAAGTGACTGTACAGACTGAATCCTCTGGTTGAAACACACATATATTCATTGAATCGACGTGTGGGGTTGTCCGTGGTTATAAAGTATATCGAGTAATAATCTTTCTGTTTTTGTGTGGCCACCGTTCCAAACATAGAGATCATCTGTTGTCCTAAAATCAGAACTTCTCAAAGCTGATACCTGTAGGTTAGTTTCATTTATGCAGTGCCAAGGGGAAGCTTCATTTAGTATTTTGTACAGCACATTTTATCTTTTAGTAACAATGCAACTATAAATGACTCACTCAATCAAAGCAGTAACATGCCGTCGAAGTGCAAAAACACTAGGAGATGGGTGGAAGGCAAGCGAAAATGAAGCTGTGGTTTCAGTTCTTCTGGACTGGGACAACAAATAACTGCATTTTATTGTCAGCCTGTCACTCGGATGAACTTGCTGAGTGCGTTTTGTGATTAGAAACCCAGACACTGATTAATACTGTTGGTCAGTCTCTTCCAAAGCCCCTTTTTTGACTAATAACAAATTGAGAAGCTTAGAGCCTGGGGTTGTTCTCAAAATCATCATGAGTTTGTTGTCTAGTTCAAAAAAACCTGCAATTTTAGCAATATTTTCAAATCCTTTGGCTCATGCTGGCATGGAATAGAAGCACATAATAGTTTTTGAAAAACTATTATAGAGAACACGTCTTGAACTTACAGTCCTGTACTGTAAGTAACACAAAATTTCATCTCGTCTTGCCATGATTAAACTTAAAATGCACATTCACGGGGCGGAATTAGGAAAGTCTTTCTGTTTGAAATGTATAAAATATGCTGTATTTCTTTGCAGTGCCTCTTTTCTTATTTACTCTGTCTTGGAGGGCTTAAATGGCTCCAGCAGCATCTCATGTTAAACATATTAATTCTAATTGATTTGGATTTTGATGTTCAAGCGAGTTGTTGTCTGACTTGTCTGTTGCAAATAGAGCTTTGTTTTCCTTTCCGTCCAGCTAAGATGAGTTCAGCCTCCACGCCCATCTCCCGGATACGTCAGGGTTGGACGTCATCCTCGCTGAAGAGCAAGGGTCAGTCCCCCGCAGCCTGCAGCACCCCGCTGCTGACAGCCTTCCCTGGCAACGATGACGAACAGGAGCGTCGCCAGCGCAGGAGGTCGAGGGTCATCGACCTTCAAACGGCCTCCGACTCATCCTTCAATGACTCTGCGTCTCACAGGTAGAAATGCTGCTCTGTGGTGACAGTCTACAGCGTAGAGTGATGTTTTTAAACAAAAACTGATGTGTAAAACCATTTTATGTCAAGCATTAAAACCCAGTAGCTTTGTGCCCAGCGGCATTCTGTCTCAGAGGAGTAATGATTTTATTGCTGCTCGCAGTGCTGTGGGGACTCCTGCCGCCGTGCCTAAGCTGTCAAACGCACAGATCTCAGAGCATTACTCCACCTGCATAAAACTCTCCACTGAAAATGTAAGTATGTGTGAGCTGTGTGCGAAGCCATTCAGAACCTTAACCTGAGCATTAACGTAATCCATTGTAATACAAAGAATGAATCACAATCAAACCATGGAGTAACAATAGCGCTAAACCTTTTCTTTTTTTCAAATAGACGCTTGAAGCATAAATGCTGCTTCTATATAGCTGAACATAAAACTCAGTACTGTCTGTATTTTTATTTCTTCATCTGGAAATGAAAAGCAAACATGCTCAGATGCCATGAGAGATCTGAAAGATTAGTATTGCTGCAGAAAATGAGAAATATATTTTTACTCTAAAAGCAGTACTTTACAGTCATTTTTCTTGAAGAAAGGAAGCTCATGTGAACATTTGAGAAATGGAGTGATGTGGCTGCCTTCAGTGTCGAATATGTGAACATTTATACAACAGCTTTAAGGAATAAATACGGCTGTCTGATAAATAAAAAGAATAGTTTTAGATGACTCATATTGACTGAACCCGACTTTGATCATAAAATTGCAGCTGTGAGGCGAAACAAAGAAAAGATGAACACTTTCCTGTTGCTTCCTTGGCAGAAAATCACCACAAAAAATGCCTTCGGTCTGCATCTGATTGATTACATGGCTGACATTCTCAAACAGAAGGATTCAGAGCTCACCAACTTCAAGGTATGTTTCTCTGTTTGCTCCATCACTCGCTTGTTTTTCCCCCGAAGTCTTAGAACAATTGATTACTTCACTGAGGTCCACTCAGAAATGTCAATATCAAATTTTTTTGCCGATGGAAGAAATCAGTCCTGGAGTTGTGGACGTCTAGACAGGTACAAATCAAAGCGGTGACAATCGGCGTGTTTAAAGGTGTATTACTGAAAGTTCCGGCGAACAAACCACAGAGTGTTTCTTATTGACCGAACACCTTGATGATGTAGAAAAAAGACATAAATAAGATTTGTATTCATGAAGAAATTGCATAATTGGTGAGAAGTGTGTTAATTAATCCTTGTGATCATTTTATTTATATAGTGAAGATTATTAATTATTGGATTTGTAGTGTCTATATCAAATCAGTGGTGCTTCAATGTGTGTTTTTGTGTTTTTTGTGTAAAACTTGTATCCTCTTGCTGTGTGTGTGTCCTGAAGGTGGCAGCCGGCACTCTGGATGCCAGTACAAAGATCTATGCCGTGAGGGTGGATGCTGTTCATGCTGACGCCTACAGGGTGCTGGGTGGTCTCGGGGCAGAGACCAAGCCTGGGGAGGGTGAGAGGCTCCGCCCTGCATGGGATTCATCATTCAGATATATCAGAAAGCCGGGCTTGGTCTGTTTTCGCTGGTCCGCAGTATGAAGTTTTCTGGGCTTTTGTTGTCTCGGTGAATCCGCAGACCATGGCTCGAAAGGCGATGGCGACGATGAGGACGGTGCAGAAAGCGAGGCCACTGTCAAGCAGCCGAAGAAGAAGAGGCCTCCGAAGAAGACGGTGGAGCAAAACCTGAGCAACATCAACAGTGCCGAGTCCGAGCGGAGATGTGAGGTATGAGGAAACTTAGACAGAGAAGGTTTAATTATTTATTTATTTATTTTCAGTGAATTAAACCCGTCACAGCCTGAGACGTTTGCCAGAGTTTTTACAGAGAGATAGTCAGACTCAACAACCCACTGTGCCTTGATATTTACTTCATGAGGGTTTAGAAAGAGAAGTGTTCTTAACTTACTGAGGAGGAACTTCTCCGGTTGCCTTGCTGTCCTCTCAGGTGGACCCCATGTTTCATCGCATGGCCTCGTCCTTCGATGAGAGCAGCACGGCCGGCGTCTTCCTGTCGGTTCTCTTCAGTGAGAACAGCCGCTGCGAGCTGCTGTTTCCCTCCCACCTGACTCTCCTGCAGTCCTCACCCTCCACTCTCCTCCACCTCCTCAGACGGTCCCGCGTCGCCCTTCATGGGTGAGGAGATGAAGCTTTACTGCCATCAGCTGACTGCTCCTCTGAGCTTTAGTGTCTAACGGCGCTGCAGGGTTTCATCTGACGCTGCTCTCTGTGTGGTTTGTTTCTTTCAGCTGGACTGCAGCGCTCTCAGGAGAAAAGCTCCGTCTGCCCCTCGCTGCAGGACTTCTCCTTCACCAGCTGGAACCCCGAGCAGGTTAGAAACACCATCCAGTCACCAATGGCTCCTTTTCCCCTTACTCACAGAAAACCACAATGAAAAGAGCCAAAAATAACTGAACAATCTCCTTGGAATCGTACATCGCTCCACGTAATGAACACAGAAGACGAAAAACACAGTGTCTTAAAACTGGGCCATGGTGCAGAAAAGGTTTGGCGTTGCATTGCAGGGTCAGCATCGATCATCACAAATGCAGCCTTCACCCTAGTTGCATTTGAAGTCTGTAGTTCACTGCCGGTGTTTGGACTGTGGGAGGAAGCAAAGCCACTCAGAGAAAACCGTGCACAAACAGAAAGAACGTGCACCAGCCCAGAGATCCGCCCAGACTCGTGCTACACATGAACTAGTTACTGCAGCCTTGGCGTGCGTGCACATGCACACTTGCAGCCTTTCTGCTGTCAAGAAGGAGCTGAAGCCTGAGTGTTTCCAGAAAGTCTTGTTTTTGTCTGTTTAGACAGTGACCAAGCCAGTTCCACCTCGAGCGCTTTTTCCTAGAAGTCGCATTTTCAGTAGCTCGGAGCAGCGTTGTCATTTAAACAGACACCCATAAAGAACAAAAGTTCTACTTTTTCACTTGAAATCATTGCTGTGTGTTCCTGATGGTAATTACCGTTTAATTCAATATATAAGCTGCTCCTTGGTGTGATTCAGATCACCAGCCAAGCAACTATAAACAGAAATGCAGCTTATAGTCAAGACAGTATGATAAACTGGCAAATATCATCCTATTGTTTGTGAAGGAGACACTTCTATCATCATATCAGTGGCAGAATCTCATTAGTCATGTGGTTTGATCTTTCATCTACTGTATTTCTCTTTGGCTTTATTACAAACAGGAACATGAAGCAGGCCTGAAAACAGCCTCAGAGTTCCGGGTGTAAAAGTGATAAAAATGAGCCGGGGTCAGCTGTGCGCCCTCACCCCTCCCGCTAGACTTCATCACTGTGTCTCCCCTCAGACCATCAACCAGCTCCTGGAGAAGATGAAGCAGGGCGAGCACGTGTTTGATGTGAACGCCGAGCCCGAGCCGGAGGAAGACGACTGCCCGGACTTCGACGCAGACTACGACGAGGGAGCCGGCGACTGCGAGGAGGGAGTGAAGGAGCACCGGGTCGGCTGCGAGCCGTCCGGCTCCGGCTCAGGGAGGTAGGGATGCGCTGCCACACACTCCTCAGATGATGTTTGGAATAATTGGTCCCTTTTCCCCTGTTTTTGTTTGACCCTTTTAATTAAAAGTAAAAGTTTCTAGAGGTTAGTGTCCTTTTCCTTCTACTTCTAGACACTTTTAGCGTGCTGTGACGGAGGAGGAGCGAATGGCTGCCATTAAGCTCCGTCCAACAAAACAGCCTCTTTTTCTTAATGCCTCCTTAAGCTTACAAGTCTGTAATGTATCGCTCTCTTAGTCACAGGGGTGAAGTAACGGCCCGACCTGCTATCACCAGTAAAGAGCCTGTTTAATTCACTGCTTCGAGAGCTCCTCTCTCAGCCTCTATTTATAACCGCCTGACTCCTGCTGTCTTTGAATGGCTCTCCGGACGGCCGCTGCAGGGACGTGATCCCCATCGGAGAGGGAGACATCGCCACCATGTGTCTGCAGCTGTCCTCCAGCCCAGAGAATACTCCTACTTCAGCCCCAAGACCATGGCCACGTGGGCCGGACCCGGGTACTGGCAGTTCAAACCCAAGCACAAGCGTGAGTCCAGCCAGTGGCTTTAATCCTCTCACAGTCAAGGTCGCAGGAGGACGTTGGTAATGAAACTCTGCTCCAGTCCGTCTCGTCAGTGTCTGACTGTCTCCATCTCCCTCGTCTCTCTGCGTGTTTAAATCTCCCGCAGTGGATCACATGCCTGACAAAGAGCCGCGCAAGAGGAAGCCCAAGAAGGCCTTCGAAATCGACTTCAGTGAGGACGTGAACTTTGAAACCTACTTCCGCACCACCAGGGTAAAAACATGGCTCCCGTTTGGTTTCGGGGTTGTTTTTGCATTTTCTGTCTCCCTTTCATAAGAAGCAGCTGTTCCAGATCCTGCGGCACCGCGTTGCTCGCTGTGGGGGAGGATTATTTTCTTGTAGTTGTTTTGGCTCTAGAAGATGATCTTCAGAGAATATGGTTTGTTTTTATGCCTCTGTGGCTTAAAACAAGCTGTCAGATGATAAAAGAGAAGCATTTTCTGAAGGTGGCTGAAAGAGATGTTTCTTCCCTTGCTTTTAATTTTCATTTCCTATTCATTTCTGTTGACTGTTTTACTTTTTTTTCCCCTTATTTGATCTCAGTGTAGATGCTGCTGCTTGTGTCTTGATGTTTTTTTGTTTAAAAATACATGTTTTTTGATCATTTTGCTGTGCTTTTGAAGCCTTGGCCTCTGTAAACCAGCAGCAGGTGGACTCACACAGGCTTTCTGTTCTCTGCTGCTGTGACACCCACCGAACCGAGTCGGGCGGGGGGGATGAGCCGTCTCCTCGCGTTTGATCTGTCGAAATGTGGAGGCATTAGGCCCATAGCGCCACACTCCTGTGTGCAGTAACCATGGCAATGCAGCAAGCAGCGCTTTGGGAATAATACTGCTGGTGACACAGAGTCTCTCATTTACATCCTGGTCGGACAGAACGAATTCTGAAGTAGCCGGATCTCATACAGCGAAGATCTGACTATGAAATATGTAATAACTTAGTACAACTTCGTCAAAGCCTTAGGAGTTTATTGAGAGGTGATCAAAGTGGCAGTTAATGCTCATAAACCAGCGGGACTCTCTGTCCAGACCAGTGTGGACTCAACCTGCCAGCACATTTCATCTATCTCTGACATTTTTCCATCTACTTTCAGGCTGCCACCACCAACGTAAAGTCAGCGCTCACCACCAGCAAGAGGAGAACGACTCTTCCTGCAGACTTCCAGTTCACCCCGAGACGCTGTCCCAGCTCAGCGTGAAGCCCTCCGTCTCGGTGAGACAATCACACATTCATCTGGTCTGTCTGATCAAGTTCACCAGATAGCACGTCCTGGGAGTACGTTTGATCAGCAGGGGGTTTCAGAGCCCATCAAAGTGTGTGAGATCGCTGCAGAGTCATTCTGAAATCATACGAGACAGTAAAATTAGTAATGCCAAATCAAATCACTGCGTAGTGCTACATGTGACTGTTCACCTGGATAAATACATAAATAAACCAGATGTTTCTCCAGCTGAGCGAACATCACGGAGCTTTAAGGAGAGTGTTTTTCTCTGCAGCTGAATCAAGAAGCCCAGAAGAGGCTGTCGGGGGAGCTCGGAGAAGGAATCGGAGATTATGACTACAACAACGCCAACGACACGGCCAACTTCTGTCCAGGTCTTCAGGTCTGAAACAACACTCCTCATTGATTGATTTGTGAGCGTCACGGTCGTTTCCTTTGACTTGTAAATAGAAAATAATGTTGCCTCCAACATGGTTACTGCGGCAGCAGCTGATGAGTGAAACCGCTCCTCCTGACGCTGCTTCGTTGAGACAGACTGTGTGCCCATTTTGAATATGGAGCTCGTGTTTTTCTCAGATGAACTCGGGGGGTTTGTTTTGACAGCGTTCAATTGGATTGTTCCGTCGCTGCTTCCTGAGATCGGATCGTTTTGTGCCTTTGGAAAATGAATGTGGCGTGACGGCCGATCTGATCTGTCTGCTCCTTCTGTCAGGGTCGTGAAATTAAGTTGTTTACATTCAAGCAGTAAATTAATTTATGTTGTCTGATAAATGAGGCTGGATCCAGCTCAGGTTTTTTTTTTTTTTCCTCCAACACTAAAAGCCCAGTTTGCAGATGACGTGTCTGCGTTTTGGTTTCATAGTGGGCGCAGTGGGCATGCCACAGCTGCACCACGAGGAAATTGGACCTTTGACTGGGAACACGTGAAACTGTGTGCAAATCCTTTTAAATGAAAGTAATGGACTCAGGACAGAATGACTCCATTTTTTAGAAATCTGGCCAAAGCTCAGCTTGAGTGCTGACCTGATGGCATGTGTTGCTTCCTGTTTGTATAAAAGTCTTTAAATGAAGCTGGAGTGAGATTTTCTCAGGTATTCTGATTCGTCAGCAGTTTAAACTTCAGATCATTCATGGACAGAGACAGTTGTGGTTCAGCGGCTCACGGCCTCTCCTGCCGTCTCCTCGTTTGTTCCATTTCAGGGTGGCGACAGCGACGACGATGTGGAAGGGTTTGGGGGCTCGGACGACACGCAGCCTTCCGGCGAGAACTTACCGGGGCCGTCTCAAGACCTGGAGGGTGTGTCCACGTACGGGGAGGACGATCTGGTCCCGGAACCTCACAGGGTGAGACGCACACGGTTGCTGCAGGTCCAGGTTCCAGTTTACTCTCCAGAGCAGTGATCCCTGAGTCTGGACCGCTGCTTCCTAGTGGTCTCTGGCAGTATTGCACTTTGAGCTGAGCTGATTTCTCATGCAGATCCCAGATCTGGAGCCAGTCCAATCAGTGTTTCACACACTTGTGCTTTAATCGTTCTGTGTCTGTGCAGGTCAACAAGATCGAGATAAATTACGCAAAGACGGCAAAGAAAATGGACATGAAGAGGCTGAAAAACTCCATGTGGACTCTGCTGACTGAAAGCCCAGAGAAGACTGTTGAGGTGAATTTCCAAGCCAAGTTATTTAAAAGAATCATATTCTGTTTGGTGGCGCTTTCAGCTGTATGCGTGTTGGTTTTGCAGCTAACGGAGACTGCAGAGAAGGCAGAAGTGAGCGGGGAGAAAGTCTTCAGCGAGACCACAAAGACGCTCCTCCAGAGGTAGTGGCGGCCCCCCCTCCCCAACCTCTGACTGACGCTCTAACTCACCTTCATATTGTATCAAACTTTTCCCACACAAAACAGCCATATTTCCATTAGAAATCCGGAGGAAGCGCTGTCTAAGGTAGCTAGCTTAGCCCTGCTGTATCGCCGTTGGCACTGCAGCGACGCTGGTCTGTTTCTGAGCATCAAGCTGAAAGTCAGGTCTACACATAACAGCCAACAGTGGATGAGGAAAATAAGCCCAAGATAAGTAGAAGACAAATAATGTACTGTATAATGATAGATAACTAAAGGTTTAAATGACTAAAACCTAAAAAAAATAGTTTAATAAATAAACGATGTACGAAAAAATTATTTTCCATTGACTATAAAACGTGTGGATGAATTATTTTTCTCTGCAGAATTGAAAACTGTTTTTCAGACTGTTTTTCAGAGTGTTTGCAGGTTGAGAAATGTCTTAAAATGTTCTGGGCCCTTTAAAGATGCTCCAGAAAACCACAAAATGAATAAACAAGACTGGATAACAATTTAAAGTAACGCTTCTCCTTCGAATTAAAATGCATCCTGAGAGGATAAAACGAATCACTCAACATTAAACCTCATTGCTGCTGTGTCTCCCCCTAGTGGACAAATAGGAGATAAGTTACTGTGTCCCATTTGTCATTTCTACACGTGTCCACCAGACTGCGTTCAGCCTGATCTGTGATGATGTGTAGGAGTTACGATTAAAGCTGTTTTTGCTCTTCCTTTCCGCGTGGCGCTCCAGATTGCCCAGCAGCATGTCTCAGAACCTGTCGGTGCCTCTGGCCTTCGTCGCCCTGCTTCACCTCGCCAATGAAAAGGTGGGTGTGGGTTTTAATAGCGTCGCTTTCAGGGTGGAACTTGCATTGCTCGGCTGTGATATTCTACTGAAGTGTCTCTCATTCAGACAGACATCTGAAGCAGGAAGCAGGTTTCTTCACTCGTTTGTTTTTGTTTGCGGTTCAGAATCTGGAGCTGGTGAAGGTGGACGACATGTCAGACATCATCATCAGACAAGGCCACTGAGGAGAGCGGCGAGGATCTGCATCCCTCTGCTTCCTCCGCTCATCACTTCTAATGTCATGTTACTTTCATAACCCCCCCCCCCCTCCTTTTTTTTTTTTTTTTTTTTATTCAACATTTCCAACATGTAATGAGGAGCTCTTCGACAGTGGGACCTGCTTCTCTTCATAATTACAGTGCAGTCTCTGCCTTTTCTTGTTCATTCTGTGCTATCGGTGTGTCTTTTGTAGATATTTTTAATTGCTCTATACCGCACACAAAAAAAGTTTCCTGTCAAAAGAAATAAAATTCTTTTTTTTAAAAAGTTTTGCTGGAGTTTTTTCTTGTAACTGAATTCATATTACAAGAAAGGCAGAGGGTAGGACTTTATTCTTTTTCTTTTCTTGTAAAATGCCTGCAGAGTATGAAGTGTTAACGTCATGGACGGACCAGTTGAGGTTATTTTAAGCAGCTGGCAGGTTGGGCAGAGCTTTAAAGCCTCGTCATCGTCTCTGTGGAGGAGGAGAAACCGGTCTGGGTGGGACACATGAGTTAAGATCAACAAGGAGCTCCAGGGCAGAGGGAGGAGTCACTGAGCGTCGGAGTTACAGAGAGAGCTGAATAGACTCTGCATTGATGCACGACGCTCGTCACTGTTGCATTGTTCTTCCAGACATGGAGCTCTTGCTTTGTTTCTACTGGAGTTCAGCTGTTTTTAATTAAACTGCACAGCGTTTAAACTGAGAGCATGTAGTTTTATGCTTTTGTGTCAGAAAAGCCCAAATTAGGACAAAACCTACACGCTCATCTCGGAGTGTGGGAGGAAACCCACATATGCAGAGGGAGAACATGCAAACTGCACCGACAGGCCTTGAACCTCAGATAATTTCAGTGTGAGGAAGGAGTGCTAAACACTATACCACTCTCGGCCCAGCTCGGTCCATTTCCTGTTGGTTTATCTAGGAATAAGAGGAATGTAGTTCTGCAGTCGTCACGCTGTTACCAGACGAAGAGACGCAGCTTTCAGATGGAGAGATTCACCAAACCACCCAGGAGAGAGAGCCATATTTCACAATGTGCTGCAGGAAAACAGCAGCAGGGAACGTCATGCTTCTTTTGAACCTTTTGTTCAGCACTGAAATTAAAGTCTTTGCCCAACATTGTTCTTAGAGGATATTGTGAACCTGGAATCCCACACTGTTGACAAATTCTAGATTAAAATCTGTGAACTTCTCACTGGATTTCTGTAGGTTATGATATATTTACACACACACACACACACACACACACACAACACACACACACACACACACAATATATATTATATATATATATATATAATATATATATATATTATTTATATTTACTTATTTATTTTTTTCAGATTCAGAGCACTGACTGACAATAACAAACACATTTCTAATTACGAGCCAATTCAGCAGCATGTTTCTTTTTGATAAGAAATGTAGAACAGCAGTGGCCCTTTTCTAAATTCCAGAGATCATATGACACAAACCTGCATGTTAAACTCAGATATTCTGTGAATGTGTGACGTTTGCCTGATAAACAGTGATTGGAGAGATGTCAGGGTGTTACAGGAGAAACAGGCCTGTGCTGCTCGCTGCTTGTAGATTGTTTCTCTCTTCAATAAAATTGCATTTTAAACACAAAAACTGTAAAATGAAGCACAAGTGAAGTTTTTTTTTACAACTGGTGAGCAGCAGGCAGGATTTTTTTCGAAAATGTTTGCTAAAATTCTTTCACAGAATGTAAATTTAGTGCCGACATGGAAGAACCAGTGAATGGTCAAAAATGATTTGACAAAATTTAAACAAAAGTCAGCAAAAATCACTCCAACGGCAACAAACTGATCTAAAAGGAGTTAAGAAATTAATGAAAATGGCACAAAGCAGCTACAATAATAAAATAAACTGCAATGTGAATGTACAGGCGCATGGCTCTTATGAATAAGGACAAAAAAAAAAAAAAATAAATAACAGAAAAATACAGCCTAAAGATGAAATAAACCTGACTACAAGTGTTTTCCTCCTGCAGTGTGTTCTCTCTCGGTGTACCTTGTGTCAGGATCTTTGACGGCAGAACTGGAAGTGCTTCATCTGTGCCCTCTGCCACCTGCAATTACACACTGAATAGATTAGCTGTCTATTAATAACTTGATTGCTTGTCCTGTCCTCTTTTCTCTTTCTAACATGAACCAGAATAGAAAAAGTTATCTTGTGTCTGTATGTGCTCAGATTAATCCTCTCCAAAGAAAACATCCAAATAAATAAATCCATTCAATCATGTGTTTTAAGAGTTAACAAATATCAAATAATGATAATCTGGACAGCTGCTTGCAGCAGATTAGAGGATCCATCTGCACAATTAAAATTAACTGTATTGTTTTTGCATTTTTGCTTCAGGAAAGTTTCCTGTTCACATGCCATACATTTACCAATGTTAAAAACAATGTAGTTACCTTGCCATGAGTTGTAGGCACTGTTGTTTGTTTATGTAATTAAATCACACACGTGCATGCAGAGAACAATATGCTATATAGGCATCAACAATGGGAGTACACAGACACTGGCAAGGACAGACGACAAAGATGAATTGTTATTACGGTGACTCAAAACAGGTCCAGGAGAATCTGGACGGGGAGTCATGACACTCTGGAGGAAACGTTGTCCAGCTACTATGTGCACAAGAGCTATTTTAGAAAAGTTGTGTTTCTCCATTCCCCATGTTTTCAAAAAGTTGATTCTCAGGAAACATTGTGTAAAGTGGACAGAATTCTTATTGTACCTAGTATAATAGAAAATATTAATTAATGCAAAAAAATTCAAGCTGCGCCTTTTAGTGCAAAATTTTTATGCTTCTGTGTGTGTTGTCCCCAGAAGTAATACTGTCAAAAAACATGCATCTGAGATTACTTGCTTGGAACTTTTGGGTTTTACCACAGTCAATAGGTGTTCCCAAATAAAATAAAATTGAAACAAAAAAATAGATGTATATTTCGCAATATATAAATAATAAATTAATAAATATAGAAATCAAACTGAATTGAATTGAAGGAAATGTGCTTTGGAATTTTTTTCTATACATATATATTTTTTAATTCTAATAACATGAAAATGTTAACGCAAGATTTGAATCAATTTTCTGTGCACTTCCTGTTTTTAATGAACGAAGACTTTTATTATTTAAGCCCTGACCGGAAGTGGTTGCGGTGTTTTGGGGCACTTGGCGGCTGAAGGAGGAATTCACTTTGAAAGAAGAAACAGGAAGTTCGTGGAGAGGAAACTTCACGGAGGAGCCTCGGACGCTCAAGTCTCGGTTTAAAAACACCGTTAAAAAAAAGTTTTAGGTTATTTAAAGGTGTCGTGGGAGAGTTTATCCGGCGAAGGACTTGGTTAATACAACAACATGGACACCGATCCGGTAAGGGACTCTGCGGCTCGAAGCTTCGCCTCCATTGTTCAACACCGACATCCCACAGGTGTAACAACAAGGAGCAGCATTTTACCGGGAAAAAGTCTGGAGTGCAGCTGAAAAGCCACAAATTAACTTTTAACTGTTGAACTGGGACGCTTCAGTGTTACACAATGGCCGAATTACACCCGCAGAGTCAAGAAACACTCGTTTTTGTTTAAAATAGTGTTAAAATGTTCTTGACAAAATCTTCACGTCAGATCTTTTTAATCTGCAATGCATCTTCTTAGTTATGTAAAGATGACAAATCTTGAAGTAAATCTTTATTTTAGACCTGCAATCATGACTCATTTAACATCTATGAGGCCATTTAACCCTGACTCACCTTTTCCTACTGTCTTTTAAAATACTTATTATACTTTCTCGCGATTATTGATGTATTAACAGTGTGATGTTTGTAGTCGACATGTGGACCCCGTTTTCTTGTCAAGTGGAAAATCATTGGTTTTGCGTTTTTGTTACAGAAATGATTTCTGTTTTCACAGCAGCGTTTTGAAAATGAATGATGTTGTTCTCATTTTGGGCCACTAGTGGGCGCTGCTGGTTGTGTTTGTATCGAAACCACACACAGCCGCCATTGTTGTGACTGTCCATCTACTGAGCATGAACAGAAGGAGTATTTACTGCAGCAGTGGGTCATTCAGAAAAGTTGCAGTTTCCAAATAGCCAAAGTTAGGGCTTTTTTAAAAACTGTGTTTTCCTCCGTTTCCACGGAGACGGGAAAAGTTCCACCTTGGGAGCCGTGTTCCAAAACGTCATATCTTTAGTGACTCCAGCACTGTTGCCATGGAAACAGAGACCCAAAACACTGTGAAAGTTTCTATTTTCTCTTAAAAATTCCGTGTAACTGGGACCTTATTGTTATTTTGCTTGAAGTAAATCCAATTTGTGGATAACCTGCTGACCATTAAAAGACAAAGTATTGGCTAATTTTTAATAATTTGATTATTTTTTTGCACATTGTAATGCAGAAATTAAATGGAAAATGTTCACAAAAGTCAATATTAAACGGGGCTTATGTGAAAAATCAATACATTTGCACAAATTGCTATCAAAATGCTAAAAATGAACATTAATTGAAATTGTCGACATTTTTTGAAAGTAGTGATTTTATTGAGGGAGTTGTACTTTTAATCCATTGACATACGAATCTTGATCTTGTAGTTGTTTTTTCAATGATTATTTCTGTATGGCGCTTCAATTTTAAATTGATCAACAGTTAAGACAAGTACTTTTTGAAAAATTGCTCAACAAGGCACAGATAGCCCAAATATAGATTAATAGAATAAGTATTGGACACTTCCACCTATGACTCAGCTCCTCAAACAGATGTAAATTACTGTATGTCGTCTTCACACTCATTTTGTGTCTTGGTCTATTCGTTTACCGTTTTTCTCAGAGGTGCCTGTGGTTTGCTTTTCTAGTCTGTCATTATTTAGCGTCTTCTGGCCATTTTGTGACTCTGATGGTTTAACTTCATGTTTTCAGGTTGTTCTTTGTCACTGTGGTCATTTTTCACACTCTTGTGTTTTTGCTGTTTCTCGTTTTGAGCGATATATGATTGTTTTATTGGTATTTGTCTTGGTGTTGCTTGGATTCTGATTGTCGTTATTTGATTTCATAATGGTCCTGTTGCAGATATCTGTAGTCATCATTCATTGTTTTTATCTTTTTTTTTTAAATTCTTAATATCTCTTTGGATTGTGTTTTGGCAGTGTTAATTTTTTGATGTACTGTTCTGCTTCTTTTTAGATAATAAGCATCTGTTTGTTGTTGCGTTATATCTAACACGTCTATTTATTAATTTTCTTTTAAATCTTGCTGATTTTTTTTATCTTCTTATATCCCTTTGTATTTGTAGATTTTGAACTTTAAAGGTGCATTAAGGAGTTTGCACGTTTTATGCGAAACAGCGCCCCCCTGCAGGCCTTGGGCGTAACTGCAGCTTAGTGAAACACTCGTGCCTGTGGCTTCCATCCATGTACGTGCACGGACGAGGGGAACTCCTTCCTCGTCTTTAAGTAGCGCTCGAGTAAAATTTGAGTTTTTTTTTGCCTGGTGCGGTCTGTGCTGGAGCTGTGGCACTGCTAGAAGCCAGTCTTTTCTTACTTTCTGGAAGCTCCATCCTCAGTACTGCTCAGTTGTTGCTGCTAAGCATCTGGCGGTAGTAATGGCGGACAAAACGAAACTTAAGGACATCAGGCCAGCCGGAGCGTGCATTACGTCATTCCTCTCAAATTCTCCCCAAAAAATTCTGGTGCCGGACCGGCACTGCAACTTTCAAGTGACAATTTAGCGCTGTTAGAGGTCCTTACAATGAATATGTCAGGGCACATTGTACACATTATTGAATATTTGTAACATATTTATGGTGGAAAATAAGTATTTTTAAAGCTGAAAAACTCCTTAATGCACCTTTAAATCTCATCTTTCACCCATGTAAACAACCGTGAAACATCTATGGCTTACATCTTGTCACATTTGTCTCTTTTTGTTTCTTTTGATCATTTTGCATCTCATCTTGATCCATTTATATACGTTTTGTGGCAACACTGTTAAGAAAGAGATGCATTAATGTTTTATTAAGATGCAGATCGACTGTCATTAAGCACTTCAACCAGTTTGTGAATTAAAGTGACCGTGAAGAGACATGCAGGGACTGAGCTGAGCAGGGAGAACAACAGGATCCAACACACACACACACACGCACAGTCTTGTATTTCTATCCTTGTGGGGACCGTCCATTGACTCCCATTCATGTCTAGCCCCTAACCCTGACCCTTACCCTAACCCTAACCCACACCACAACAAAGCCTAACCCTAAAGAAATGTTTTTGCACTTTTACTTTTTTCAGTAACAACAACATGGTCAAGAAAACACTGTTTCTCCTACTTAGGACCGGAAAAAGGTCCCCACAAGGCACGTCGTTCCACGTTTTGCTATCCTTATGGGGACATTTGGCCCCGACAAGGATAGAAATACAAGAACACACACACACACAACACCCACACACACAACACACACACACCACACACACACACGGGCTCCTCAGTGTGAGGATTCTGTTACAGCAGCAGGTATGTGGATCTTTTGATGAAGAGAACAGCTCACCTCCTGCTTCCTGTTCAGCTCACATCCTAAAAACCAAAACCAAAGGAGTTTACCAAAGAAGTTTTGCTTCGTCACACTCTGCAGGAGTGTTTCCTCGTTACAGACGTGCCAGCTGAGCAGCCTCTGTGTGAGCTGTGCTCATTTACAGGAAGGGTTCTTTTTTTTGTTGTTGATGTTGTCATTTTGGCCTGCAGCAGCAGAAACATTTGAATCCTATCTCCAGACTTGACGTAGCTGACACCCGCCGCTCGTGTAATTTCTGTGGCCTCACCCAAATCAGAAGAAAGATTGAAGGAGGTGGAAGGAAAAGTTCTGACATTTTTATGTTCAAACCACAGTTCTCACAAAAACACACAGTGTGTAAAGTTCACACTGCAACTATTTGTTTTGAGGGGTAAAAAAAAAAGATTAGTGCAAGCGAGAAACATTTAAACGGGCAAAAACCTGACCCTAACCACATGTACTGATGTCTGTCGATCCTCTGCTGTTTGAATGTTTATCAGTTTACTTATAAAGGACATATCAGCTTGGCTCAGAGGACTTTAAGGTTTTAGAATTAGAATGTTTGAAAGGTTTTGTTTAATCTGTTCCGGCTTCGGCGGATAACACACATAGGAGGAGAGAACAGCTCTTTTGCCTCTTGTGTGTTTTACTGTATTACTTGTGTTAAATGTATCAGTGCGTGGCGGCTGCACTTTGGACTAATGTCCAGCATTTCCTCCCGGATTACTGAAGCACTTGTAGGAGTTGAGGAGGACTGAGGCCACGTGACGCAGGAGAACCGGCCCGGTTTCCTGGAGACGGCTGTTTACTGCGTCCCGCTGACTCGTGGGACGTGGACGTCCCCGCACGTCACGCTCAGGCTGTGGAATCACCCAGACGTCCCTCGGGCGCAGCCCTGCCCGCTGACACAGGCACCGGCACCGGGAGGAGTCCAAATGATGTCCAACATGATTTGTGTCTCGTTTGGCCTTGAAGTGAAAATGTGTCGTGGAAAGTCTTTTTGAGATGATCCTGCTTCGGGTTTCTCATGAAGGTTACCGGCAGTAACACCATTCAGAATCTGAAGACGACAAGTTTTTTTGTGTTTTGTTTGAGGAGTTCAGCTTTCAAAAGGAAACTCCAGAAAGATTCTCTGATACGAAGATACAAAACATGAATGAAGTGAAAACACTGAGAACAGCACAATAGGATCATTAACAACAGAGAACAGACACATCATTATGGACAGAACACCCAAGACAGACTGTTATTACAGTGACTGTCAACTCTGAAACTGCCAAGTCCAGGAGGATCTGGACTGGATCCTGGACCAGGAGGAGGACAGTCTGGGCCGGGAGTTATGACGCTCAGCTGTCATTCTGCTGAGCACGTGCAGAACAGCTCTTTACTGCGGCGGATCGTGCGCAGTAGCAGTGTTTCAGAAAGTTTCCTTTCCCCCCGTTTAGATGGAGACCGTGTCGGATCGTTTTTGAAAGTGGTGTTTTCTCTGAGCACTGTTGTCGTGTAAATGGACTTCCAAAATGTAACAAAAGCTTATGTCCTCCTTGAAACTTGAAAATGTTTAAATGGGGCCTCAGCCTCATTTCAGTTTATTTCAATCAGGTTTTTTTTAAGCAGACACTAACCTGCAGGTCAGTGAGTCCACCTGAACCAATACTATTACAGAGGAATCTTTGTCTTTTTAAACATTAGTTTGCAATACTTTTTTTTCACTTTTTTGTTTTAGTTTATTGTTTTTTATTAATTTTTCTTGTTAAGTCCACTTTTTCAAGAAGTATTTCTGCACATTTTTTCCTGCTTTTTAAAAATTTACATTTTTTTCACTTTTCAAATGTTGCATCATTGTTTCTTTATGTGTTCACAGCTTAAACTTGTTTGATATGCTTTAGTTTCTCCCCTATTATGATGATTTTTGTGCCCTTTTAATTTTTTAAATGTAGATTTTTTTTTAATACATTTAATGCATGTCAATGCCTTGTTTTTATTCATTTGAGTCATGGTACTTTATTTTCTCTCCCTTTTTTTCACAGTTTTATTTGAATTCCTGTTTTTTCCTTCTTCATTATCTTCAGTTTTTTGTTATTTATATTTTAAAATGTTCACTTTACAGAAATCATTTTATCTCTTTTTTAGTGCTGTCAGTTTTACTTACATTATTTTTGAATATTTTTATTCATTTTTTCTTTACTTTAACACAAAACAACACAACAGATCAGCATCACTCAAACTATATTAAAATTAGGACAGCTTTGAAAATGGCAGTCAGCTTAAAGGAAAAGTACGGTCTAAACAGCTTTCACGTTGTTTATAGAATGAAGTAGAACAATATCCTCACCCAGAAGGCTTTTCTGATCCAAACAGTGCTTCGGGATAAATTTAGATCCAAAATCGAGCGGCGGACATCCGTACACGGCTAGTAGACAGGCATGTAACGCTGCTCCTAAAACGGCTTAATCGTCCAAAAACTCATGGTCCGCTCACGCCACTCCTCCACGTCCACAACATCTTCATCCGATAGATATTCGTCCATTTTAGATAGATAGATAGATCTTTATTGTCATTGTCACAGGTACAATGGAATTTAAAGTGCTCATAAAAGTTAAAAAATCCTGAGAAGTTACTTTTTGAAAAGAAAAACTTAAGACATAATCAAAGAATAAACATTCAGACACATTCAGACAGACAACAGCACAGGACTTCATACACACACAGTCATTAGGAAAGTAGGATGATCACTTCCTCGTTTTGCTGAGGTTGGTTGTTGCTGTTTGGGTAGAAGCTATCTTTGAGTCTGTTTGTCTTGTGTTCATTTGTCTGTAACGTTTCCCAGAAGGCAGCATTTGAAACAGTGAGTGACCTGGGTGAGAAGTGTCTTTTGTGATATTTAGAGCTTTCTTCTAGCTGTGCAGGTTTTCCAGTGTGGGGAGAGGGCAGCCAATGATCTTCTGTGCGTGTTGATGACTCCTTGGAGTGCTTTCCTCTGAGCTACTGTGCAGCTGCTGTACCAGATGCATATGCAGTATGTTAGAATGCTCTCTGTGGAGGCTTGGTAACAGGACAGCAGCAGTCTCTGTGTGATGTTCTCTTTCTGAGGATCCTCAGAAAATACGGTCTCTGCTGGGCCTTTTTCAGCAGCGCAGAGGTGTTGGCACTCCAGGCCAGGTTCTCCTCTATGTGGACTCCCAGGAAACGGAAGTCAGCAACCCTCTCCACACCGTCCCCGCTGATGGTGAGAGGAGGAGTCTCTGTCTTCTTCCTCCTGAAGTCAGTGATCCTCTCTTTGGTCTTGGAGGTGTTCAGGAGGAGGTTGTTGTCTGTGCACCATGTCGACAGCTGCGCCACCTCGTCTCTATAGGCAGACTCGCCACCTCCGTGGTATTTTCCACTAAACTTGAAGAAGAAAGTTGTTGTGTAGCCTCCGGTAGCCCCTGAAGCAATGAGCCTACTGCACATGCGCGCGGCCTCTGAACTGAAAGCTTTGTTTACGGCTGCCGCGTGCAACAACTTTTTTTAAATTGTGATTAATCGCATCATATGTGAACTTGTAACCAAGCTTGAAGTGAAGAATCTGTTCCTCATAATTCAGTAAAATGACTTGTTTTTTAATCCAAAGCAAAACATATATTAGAAACAGAGCGTTCTCTATAATTAATGAACAAAACTGTCCTGAGGATTTGTTGAACTCTGCCATTGTGTTCATTTTTTTCTGTTTATTTCTCAGGAGCTGGGCGGAGTGGAGGGAGCGCCGGAGCCCCAGGATAAGGTCCAGGCCCTGAGGGACCAGGTGGACGGAGTCAAGAGCATCATGACGGAGAACGTGGACCGGATCCTGGCTCGAGGAGAGCGGCTGGACGACCTGATGGGCAAATCGGAGGATCTGCAGGCAGGGGTCAGTGTTTCAGCCCGGGGGCTCTCCCGCTCACAAGCCAGAGATGGGCTGAAGCGAGGTTGAGTTGGAGCGAGGTGTGAGCTGAGTCAGCTGGATCGAGAGTGAGGTTTGATGTGAGCGAGCTGTCAGCTGAGCGATAAACCTCCAGTGTCTGGAGGTAAACCGGTTCAGCGGCTCAGCGAGTGCGGGAAGAAGCGACGGAGCGTAAATGAGCTGTGACAGTTTTCTTCACTGTTTCAGTCACAGCTCATTCTGTCAGTCGGCGGTTTATTACTTCTCCAGTTTTGGTAGATTAGTTTAGAAATATATGATGATTAGGAGTGTGTGTGTGTGTGTGTGTGTGTGTGTGTGTGTGTAAACGGGGGTCTGTCTGATTATCTTCAGTTAGATCAACATTCATCTGCTTTTATTACATGTTTCCTTTTTAATGTTTGCTGTTATTTTTGTTTCCCTTTTTTATTGGTTTTTTTAATCATTTCTTGCATTTTTATATTTGAAGCCACTTCTTGTTTGAGAATGTTGATTAATTTTTAGCAGTGCAGGAGGAATGTTCTGCTTACAGCCGGTATTTATAGCTTCACAGGTCAGCTCCAGTGTCTTTCAAAACACAGACAGAGCTTCCTGTGCCACCAGGAAAACAAATTGACTGTTAAGAACAGAAAATACTCTTGATGTAATATTTTTTCTTCTGTTTTTTTTTTTTTTTTTCATCACCCTGTAAGGCGTCTGATCATTGAACCAGAGTCGGCTCGCAGTTAGCCGTGTGGAGGAAGCACCAGAATGAGCTCAGGTTTGATAACTAGCTAAGCTTAACTCCCTTCAGAGCTGAAGCAGAAGCTTAAGAAAGGCAGCACGCCCTGGTTTAAGGCTTGAAAGTTCCTGTCTTAATGACAAACAAACACTTCGTCAAGTGGAAGGAAGCCCACAGCCTGAGACCGTTTGACACATTTCAAGTGAAAACGTGTCGCTTTGTGGTTTCTCTTCAGAAGAGTTTCACATTGACATGGTCAATTATGTCTGTTTCAGCAGAACAAAATGCTGTAACACGACGGAAGTGTTTTAATTTCACTTCAAACAGTTGCAGACTTGTTGGTTTTCTCATCCTGACTGTCTTCCCCCCCCTGCAGGCGCAGCACTTCAAGCAGACGTCGCAGAAAGTGGCGCGGGCCTACTGGTGGAAGAACGTCAAGCTGATCGTGGTGATCGTGGTGGTGGTGGTGGTCATCCTGCTCATCATCGTCCTGCTGGCCACCGGGGTCATTCCCGTCAGCCAGCCTGTGCCCCCCATCGTCAATCCCACCGGCAAACCCAAACCCTGAAGCCGAGCCCCGTGTACAGACGCCGCTGCGCCGCCGCCAATCCGCTGTAGCACACAGTCATGTATAGAAACACAGAGGCGCCGTCTCACTTCTCATCTGTCACTTTCAGGTTTCTTTGGGTTTCAGGCACTTTATCTTCCAGCTCGGACGCCTTCGCTGCAGAACGGCTCCGAGTGCTTGGCCGACACAAACCTTTCACCACGTAGCGGTTATTTCACAGCAGCAAAGAGGAAGTAGCTCCAACGACCGGAGATGCAGTGAAGACAGAAGTCCTTCAGCTTCTTTCGTCGAAGCTCATGTTCTCTCTCTTCTTTTATTTTATTTAACCTCAGTAATCTAAACAAAATCGCACCACATGACGTTTTAATGATTGATGCGGGGTTGAAATGGTTCTGTTGGATTAATATGTTACCATTCGTGTCCTTGAAGCGCCTCGAGTGTCTTTACTCGAAGTGATTCGCTACAGAGGATCTTCTGTTACTGGAGATCAATCGAGCATGTTTGGATTGATCAGGAAATACTTTAATCGGCTCACACTCTAAACTCCGGCACGCCATTAAACCAACCCGCCAGCAAAGCTGTTCACACTAATGTTGGCAAAGGATCAACTGAGCAGGAGGAGCAACGTCCCGTCTCCTCCTGTCTGCCGTTACACAGTCCAGTCAGCTTCAGGAGGCTCAGCTCTCCTGGTGTAAATAGAGCATCCTGCTGTGTGTGTGTGTGTGTGAGTGTATATTTCCCCTGTTAATAAAAGTGTCTTGTTCAACATTCACCTCTTCCTGTCCCTGATGATGGTTTCTGTGTAAAGTCCTCATCCAAACTGATTGATTACTGCCACTAATCTTTTTTAGATGAAGGTATAGAATGGATGAGCAGCGTTGGAACAAACATTACTGTATTTTTCTTTTCTTTTTTTTTTAATATATATACTTAAATGTTTCTGGGATGCAGTAGTTTCTCGTGTTCTTTCCTATTTTCCTCCTGATCTAAACTCCTGCACGCTTCTGTAATCTGAATGTTCTCTTTCCTCGTGACTTTTGTTATTGAAGGGTTTTATCGATCTTACTTGAAATAAATTTTCACCTGAGCCGTGTCGTGACCTGTGTGTTGTGTGTGCTGCTGCCACCAGGTGGCAGCACAGTGACAGCCTCTCTTTACCCCCATGTTGCTTTCTGCTGTTGCATATCAACACTGAATTAGTTTTATTATTAAATTTAAGTGTGAGAGGAGAATATCTGAATATTTTCATCAACTTTCTTAAACTGAGGAGAGCCGACTGAATGAGAAGTGAAAAACCAAGTTGAAAGTCAAACAGGAAGTTTCTCTCAGATAACGTTTAAGAGGTTACAGCGTCTCTGTTTTACACTCATTGCACATGGAGATGAGGCTGAACTGTGATTAAGGATGTTCACTGTGCATTCATGCTCTGCAAAGACAAGATAGAATTTTAAATAAGAGTGTTGTCGGTGTCGCTGCTGTTTTCACTTGAAACTTTTGTCGTCTTAACACGGTCTTTAACTGGACAGCCATGTTTTCTTTTCAGTATTTAATCCCAAATCTGACTAAATTACCACAATGAATTACAATTTGTGTATTTGTAATTTATGCACAAAAATGGTTTGCTCTAAATCTTTTAACTAAAGTGGAGCATGGATTTTAAATAGTTTCAAATTGAAAAACACTGATAAATGTGAAATTTGAACCATCTGACATTTAAAAGTTGAGATGCTCAAGGGAAGGCCAGTCTGACTATATGTTATGATCAAAATAGATAATTACATTAACAGAAATAACTAGAAAATAACCTGAGTGACAGAGAATAACTTTTTCTCCCTTTGCATTCAGCTGCTGAGGCTCACGTGAGAATTTTAGCAGTTCTAATTTAAAAGATTGTTCTGGCTTCCTGCTCTTTGTGCATCAGGTCTTTCCTAAAGATCTGTGGAAAGCCCTTAACCTTTGCATGCTCAGGGAGAACATGCAGAAAGCCCTCAGTTCAACCCTCCACCACCTCTGGCTTGCAGTTCCTGTCATCACCAGCAGAGGGCAGCATCCTCTCTCTTTAATCTCGCCTGCAGTGGATGTGTCGTGCTTACAGAGGGCGCTACAGCACCAGGAAGCTATAATAAGAGGCCGTTACATAGCAGAGGACAGTTGTCTTTCAGAAATGTGACTAATGTGAAATAATTGACTTCAGCTCTGCTGATCGGAGCAGTGTTTTCAGACAGGATGTGTCCGTCTGGTCTGCGCTGCAGCAGTGTGAAGGTCTGACTGTGAACCGCAGGTCCCCGGCTCGCCTGAAGGACAGCTGCCCCGTGTGACCCGGGCCCTGTCGAAAAATGTGACTGTATTGATTGTGCGGCACAGAGCGGCCGCAGCGGGTTCGCGCCGGGTTCGTGCGCTCTCCCCCGACCTTGATGGTTGCGCATGGAGCCGGGTGCAGGACTTTCCACGCCGCCTGCAGCCAGGATCCATATCACATTAGAGCGGCTCCTCATTAGGACATTAGCAGTGTGAACGGGCGTCACAGAAAGCAGAGGTCACAGCCCAGATGGTGGAGAGGAGGGGCTTTAATGAGATCCTCCATTACTGGGCCTGCTGCAGTATTCTGTAGCTCCACATTCACCCCATCATTTGATTAGATTTATCTTTTACTGCTTTAATCTGCTGTTTGTCGGCATGTTTCCTCAACAACTCCTGTAAAAACCTGTTCAACAGTAACACACTACCATCTGGGATGTATTGAACAGTTCAGACTGTTTGACAGAGTGAGGAGGGTTTTTATAGGAACGAAAATGGATCTTTGTAATTATAGCATTCCTACATACGTTTATATATTTACCTCAGTACATTTACTTACAATATTTAAATAAAATACCAAAGCTAGACAGACCAGTAATGCACCAGTATGAAATATACATTTATGCAAAATCCTGTCAGATGCATAGTCTGCAGAAAAAAAAAGAGATTCATCAAATCATCCAGATTATAGAGCATCTCACTCTCTCTCGTCACTGTTCCCTCTGGGGAAAAATGAAGGAAATAACGATTGTGTGTTCGAATAAATCAAGCCTTTCTTGCCACAACTTGAAGCCTGATGCACTGGGGATAATTTAAATAAAACTGAGAGAGGAGGCTGAGACTGGACTGCCATCACTCTCAGGTCATGTCTGATCTGGTCTAGAGTAGTCTAGGCTACTCTGGTCTAGTCTGGTCTGGTCAGATCAGGTCAGGTCTAGTCTAGTCTAGTCTAGTCTAGCCTACTGAGGTCTGGTCTACTGAGGTCTGGTCTGTTCTGGTCAGATCAGGTCTGGTCAGGTATGCGGGCCATGTGCCAGTCCCGTTCAAAGGTTAAGGTAAAACTTCATGGCAGCTTTTGCATGACTTCAAGCTAACCGAGTGCAGCCAGCTGCAAGTCCTCCAAACACCGTGCATGTGTGGGTCTTTAATCTGTCACACTGGTTTACAGTTTGTATCTTCTCTGCAAGAGAAATGATCTTCAGCCGAGCACAAAGTAGAGTGTACTGCTTATGATTCCCATGTATAACAGGCTCGACAATAAAGTAATATAATCCCTATATCTTTATGTTTTTGTACGCAAAGAAGGAATCTGCCAATTCCCTTTAAGCTGATGATATGCGGCAGTAATTGTAAGTCATTTAGCTGCATGTCATCAGCTGCTGCAAAGCTGCTCTGCACGGCTAAGCGACAAATAACATGAAAAGTGGGGACTTTGTCTGGCGGCTTAGGCTTTAGAGAAGTAATGCTCCGAGCAGTTTGTCATCCAACATTGATTCTGGGCAGAAATAAACAACACGGCGTGCACGCACACTCATCCATCTCCTGTGTTTCTGCGCGGCGTCACGTTTCAGGGTAAACTCCTCCGTCTGCTCCTGACCTCTGGCTGTGTTTACGCCCGGCTCGGCGTGTCGAGTGTGTTTCTAACGCTGCTGACACGGCAGGAAGACGAAGCTGCGCTTGCTCCACACATGGCCACTTCTTTATTTGAGCCACGTGCCGACGAGGATGATGATGATGACGATGATGATGATGATGAAGCTGTGCTTTCTGCACTAAAAAAAACAGACTTATGCTCCAGCTTATTCCCCAGTTCTGGCCCTCCTGACTCCATTAGGGTTCGAGTGAAGGGACTCAGAGCGGAGAGACTGTTGACCTAATTCATGGCTTTTTGCTCTTCATCTCTCGCCGCTCCCGCCCCACCTTCCTCGTCTTTCTCCTCTTTGTTTCTGTCACATATCTCATGATGAGTTTCACGTGAGGTGAAAGAGGCCGGCGGGCCGACAGGAGAGATTTACGTTCCCCCCTCCCCGCCCCCACCCACCCCCCACCCACCGTCTGCACTCCCTCTCCTCATCCCCCTCAGACAGAGCTATAAGCGCACGAGACCTTATCGTGGCGGGCGCAGTCATCTGCTCCAGCGAGTTCTGCCTCAGTCAGACCGGTTCAAACCAGCCTGAAGCTGAAAGGCAGCCGTGCTCTCAGTTCCACATCCAGCAGGCCACGCTAAGCGCTTCTAAAGCTCCCTGAGCCTCGCTGCGTTTCCTCAAAGACCAGCTGATAGACTTCCTCTTAATCCCTCCACTCTCAGCACTGTGTTCCTGCACATCAGGGCTTTCCGATTCTCCTTTTAAACATTTATAGGGAAGAGAGTACACTGGGAAATGAAAATGGTGACGCAAACGCACAGTAAAAAGACGTTAACAGGAAAGATGATGAAACAGAAGAATAAAAAAGATTGGGAGGGGATAACGACTACACAGTTCAATATACTGTGTGTAGATTAATTCCTCCACTCACACAACTCAATGGTGCACATACAGGATGCACATGAATATATTTACCACTATTTATATGGCTGTATTATGGCCATTTAGGGAGGAGACACCAAAATCTGCACAGAAATGACTGTGCATTGTACAGTACGAACATGTCAACTCGGATTATTTGCATCAAGATAATCAGGATTTAAAGGTGTAACATGTTTGAACATGTCCCAGGAATGCATTTTAAAATTTAGGTTGTTGAACAAAAACCATTTAAAACATTTATACCTTTAAAAAAAAATTAATACTTAACTAAATATTCAGAAATGTTCAATAATAATGAAAAAGAAAAAAAATTCTATTACCATTATTATTATTATTATTATTATTATTATTATTATTATTATTATTATTATTATTATTATTATTATTATTATCACTTATAAGGCATGACAAATACAATAATATGCATGTGTGATTAAAAGCCCATCCTGGATTGTGTTGCGGTGTGTGCAGCAGTAGTCATCAGAGATCAGCCTTCCTGGTTTTGAGCGGATCCTGACAGTAACCTTTGTGTGTGAGCAGATGGTTCTGCTTTGCCCTCCTGAAGCGCTCGCTTTGCGATCACTCCCGTCTAATAAACCTCTAATGATGGTAAATCAGAGGTGCTTTATTTTGCGTAAGTGGTGTTTTCCCTTCTGTCTCGGCAGACGTCTTATTGTGCGACTGAAAGCGTCTGGGTCTGTCCGATGGCCCCCCTCTTCAGCAGATGAGTCATGTTCATGGTTCCCATGTGTCTGCTCTGGGATTAGAGATGTGGCGGCTCGGGCTGAGAAATACCTCTGCCCTGTGGAAATTCAGCTGAACATCTTTCTACGGAGAGGTGCGGCAGGGCTTTTCTTTGAGCTACATTCGTTTAATTTAGGTCATCATATGGAGCCATGCATTTGAATACACATGCAACTTGTGGCGACACGATGAGTTTGGACTTTCCTTCAACCGGAGAGGAATTCAATCAGAGAGGACTCGCGGACGCTTGCTATCAAAGGACGCTTCCGTTCAGGTTCATCCAGACTCCCTCCCACCGCGGGCCGCTGCTTGTTCTGCCTGCCTCTGTCTGTGCAGTGACCTTGGCCTCCTGCCGCGGGGAACAATGGGCCTGCCGCCGGCCGGCTCCAGCACTTTCCTTCACCTGGCGCTGAACCAAGAGCTATAAATTCATACGGCTTTCTGTCCAGCTTAGCGTGGGGTCAGCACATCGGAGCATCTCCCGTCCATCTTCCAATGCGCTGCGCTGCGGTGCTGACCGGGCGGAGGCCGCTGAACTGGGACGCTCCCAGTAATGTCATGAGTCAGCAGACTCAATCACATTAGTCCCAAAACATGTAGGAATCTGACGAGTGAGATGTGGACTGACTCACTGGGTCTCTCACAAGGCGTGTGAGAGCAGGAGCCAGGTTAAAGCACTCAGATTATCAGCAGTGACAGGTAGAGTGAAGAAGATTATCTTTACATGATGCTTCAGGTTAATGGGTGGATTACGTCAAGCAGCAGAAGAACATTTCATTCTCAAAGAATTCTCATGAATCGGAAGCAAAAAAACCTCAAAGATTTGTACGTGTTTAAGTGTCATGGCCCCCAGTCCAGATCCTCCTGGTCCTGGTGGTAGTGTGTATTGTTCTGCAGCTTGTGTGTGTGTGTGTGTGTGTGTGTGTGTGTGTGTGTGTGTGTGTGTGTGTGTGTGTGTGTGTGTGTGTGTGTGTGTGTGGTCCCATCCAACTTGTCACTGTTGCTCAAACTGCTGCAGGAGTTGCTGCTGGTCCTGACAGAAGTACGTCACGCTGTATTTTGGGTGTGAGGCTGCACACACTCAGCACTCTGACCTCCGGCCTGGCAGCCTGGAATCTACCGCTGAGCAAATCACAGACGGTGGTCACATCGGCTGAATCACGCTTTCTTTTCATGTGGATGCCTATGTGTGTGTGCGTGAGTGTGTGTGTGCATGTCTGAGCTTACGTGGAGATGAACTGGCAGCATTATACATTATGTGACGATTTGGGCGGAGTTCTGCCCACAGATCGCTGAACCTCTGCGTCAGCACTGCTGCCGATCGACCACAACAAGAGCTGGCTTTCAGATCTCTCCAACATCTGTGGGACGAGCCTCAAACAGAAGTTCAGTCTATAGATTAACCCCTCCTCACAGCTTCCAGGACATCTTGGCCCCAGACACCACAGCACACCTTCAGAAGTGGAGTGGAGTTAATGCAGCGGTGTCAAAATTAGGGACTGGTCGCCAACTGTGGCGAGCTTATCGCGTTTGAATGAGATTAGGAGCTTTAGTGAACAATGTGCTCCACCTCTACTGAGCGGCTCAGCCCCGTGGAGGCAGAGTGAATAGATAAAGCATGTCTCTGAGGCCTACAGAATACTACCACAGGAGTCATAATGTTCAGGCTGATGGCAGCAGTTACGCTCTGACCTTTCCCAGTTTACTCAGACTCACTCATGGAGACGGTTCCTGGCAACCGTAAAACAGGAAGTCAGAGTGGATCAAACACTGAGTCACCGCCTGGTTAACCCTGCAGCGCGCTGCCGTCTGGCCTCCTCCTCCCTCAGACCGTTTGCTGCGTCGTCGTGGAGACAGTGGAGGATTCGAGCTGTCAGCGAGCGGTGCTGCCCGGTCCGGCTGGACCCGGTCCGGCTAATGATAAACAGCAACCTTAACAGTGTTTGTCTGTGTGTGTTTTACAGCCGCTCTGCCCTCCGGGGTGGTATTTGAGCTTTGAACTGTGCTCACATGAGGGTTCCCCTGCTCCGCAACCACAATCTCTATCATGTGTTTTGAGTGAGGCTGTTTTATTACGAAGCTGTATCATTAAAATAAAGCACACATGCACTGGAGTGGAATGTCTTCCACTTAGTGCTGCTCCTCCTTAAAACCTGATGCGCAGTATGGATACTTTCCTTTTTTTTTTTAAACTCATTTATCCATCCATCTTCATCCAGTTAGGGGTTTAGAGAGGTGGAGGCAGTTCACACGAGGTGAAAGGTCGTCACCTCCTGGACGAGGTGCCCGTCCCAATGAGAGCCCGGTTGCACGACAACAGCTTGCAATTTGTAATGTGCAAACACTCGGTTACTTGTAAGATTTCCTGGGAAGTCAGGCTCCCTCCTTTCCAAAGGAACTCGGGAAATTCGCTTGAAGTGTTACTGCTGCTCAAACCAAAGGCGTGTTGCAGGAAGCGGGCTAAAGAGGATATTACAGGTGCTGGATATATTTGTGGAAATGTGTGATGGAGGGACTTCTGCCATTTTTTTAAATCTTTTGTGTATTTTAACGAGCTGTCAGCTGGTAAAACACATCACACAGTGCTGTTGTGGAAGTTTTGTCACATAACAGACCATCTGAAAGCCTTTTGCTCTCATGGTTTGAGGATGTGAAAAATCGTGTGTGAATGCAGAACAGACAGAATCAGATTCATTATTATTTGTAGACCTGGTATATCGGGGTATTTAGGAGCCATAAAGGTTGGTTGGAGATTAAATGTTGATCTGGCTTCAAAACATTCAAAGGTTACTGAGATTTTTCAACATTTCAGGCGTCAAGACATGATTCATGAGAACCGTTACTGAGTGAGGGTGTATAAAGGAGTGTCATCCATGGGTTGTAACCAGGCCGCTCTGGTTCCATGCTGGCCTCGGCCGCCCTGTGGGCCGCTGACCTTAATATGATCCACCTGATGCGGTGGGGCCTGGATGTGCAGCGGAGGCTCCTGGCTGGGGAGGCTCGTGCAGACAGATGCAGAGTGGCTCTGGCCTCAGGGCCCCGCGGTGCAGCCAGCCGTGAAGCCGGCCACGGCCGGATTGAGCCGGTTTGGGCGCCGCAGCGGTGCCTTGCTTCGCCCGGGCCTGGATGCGGGTGCAGACATTTAATCTGCAGTGCTGGCCGGTCCCCGGAGGCGGGGAGCGCGAGGAAAGAGGAAACATGAACTGGGCTTGGCGTGCGACTGTTACGGCCGGGTCTATTGTGGCCGCGCCGCCGCTCGCCCCAGCAGGTTGTGAAACTTAAGTCGAAGATTAAAAGAAAAGCTGCTGATAGCTCTGGACCCTGTGTGCAGCTTTCAGGAGATGGAGCTCGTTTTCCATGAAATGAGCAAGACATAAAAACAGAAGAAAAAGGTTGAGCTCTTTACGAGGCAGCTGTGTAACTCACCCTTTACGTTAAATTGAATGCTTTACCATTTTGCCCTTTTCTGGGAAACCCGACACTAATTAGCCTTTTGTTATCCCGAGCTTCTATTTACTGTAATTGGCCTCTTTTTTTTACAGCCTTAACGGGACCCCCTGCTGGCTAACAGAGCTTGGGACTGCAACAAATTCCTGAATGTTATTGCTGCTAACAGTAAGTCAGAGTTCAGCGGTGATAGCACCGGGACGCCTGCGGCGCCCGTTAAACCCGAGCAACGTGGAATCCTCACCTTGATCCGTACGGAGGGGGCGGCTATGTCCACTGTCCTTGAAACACACACACACACACACACACACACACAGACACACACACACACACACACACACACCCACACACTGGTCCCTGCGGACTCCCACTCTCCCCAAATGTCCTTCTCTTCCTGTGTTAGCGTTACATAAGTGGCCACTTGCTGAACAGACTTGTATGGCAGCTTCCAGTAAGGTCCTGGCGCCCGATATAAACAAGCCTGAATAGAAACACACTTTTTGCCACTGCGACCACAAAGCCCGACGGGAATCATGAATGTCTCTGCATCCGCTGCTGAGATGCCATGACTCATTTTTACATTAACGCCTGCTCTTTTGTTGTTAATGTACCTGACCGGGGAGGTTTATTAGTAGAAGAACTGATTCCCACGAACTGATGCAGGCCTCCTTCACATGGCAGCTCCAGTGAAAATGGATTGTTTTTATTTTAGGAAATGTTTCGCGCTTCCATTCTGAAAACATCAGTTTAACCTTAAAAGGCAGAAACACTGAAAATGGCGCAGCTAGCATGCGAGGCCATGAGCTGGCACTGTGGGTTGTTTTGTTGTCATGAAATCGCTTAGCATGTGTGCAAATTACAGTACGACGCCAAAAGTCTCGTTTTCAAAAAGTTCCACCCATCGTCAGAGGCTCAGAGTGCCGTCGTTGTGTAAACGGACACAAAACGCAACCGAAGTGTTCCATTTCCACTTGAAATCGCCGCCTTGCGAACACTTGATTTTCGCCTTCATTCCTAAATTAGCCAATGGCTGCGAGATCTGAACAAACTGTCTCTGCTCCGAGGACAACAAACAGGATCCCAGACATTTCCAAAACAGACAAAAGCAAATAACACCCTGCATGTCTCTGAATTACAAGAGGATTTACTGCACACAGATGTCACTCTGCCCTGTTACATCACACGCACACACACACACACACACACACACACACACACACACACACACACACACACACACACACACACACACACACCATTTCAGCAAACAACACTGTTTTTTCTATCAAACACACAATATGGATGAATTCTGGCCTCACACATGTTGTAATACTGGGATCAGAGTAATCAGAGTTCTGACGACATGTGAAGGACTGAGTCTGATCATGAGCCGCTCCAGAGGGCTGCCCGGGGCCCGAGGACTGGGAGGTTGCAGCACAGGACCGGAGACCAGAGCGTGACGGACCTGCACCCTGCGGAGGTCACGAGACAGTCTGGGCTGTGTCTTTAAACAATGCGTTACCACATTTGTTGGGTTTCAAGTGGTGCCGAGTGGTTTTTTGAGAGGAACATGTGACTGCAGACTTTTACGTAACTGGACATTTCACTATGTTTTGTGCCAGAAGATTCCATTAAAAATAACTTTGTGCTGAAGTTGTAATTATTTTCTGTTCAGTTTATGTGAAAACAGACATTTCTGGCAGGTACACTCAAGGCACTAGAGTGCGGCTTCGACCCACCCAGGATGAAGTTGGACGTTATGTGCTTCCTCTTTTGTTCAAAGTAAATATTTGTAAAGTTGTTAAAGATCAGTTATACTGTATATGATGGTCTTCCACTGATCCAAGGAAACTGAACAGAATCAAATCTTTTTGAAATCACAGCAGATCCTTTATTTTATGAGTACTTTCAGTTTTCATCATGAACTAAACATTTTAGCTAAGTTGTTCAGTAATTCCTTGTTTTTCTAGAATTTCTGTCAGTGCCCGTTGAGGTCACTTGAGATTACGTGGCAGAGCTAGCAGTTCTTAACTAAATAAAATGGTTGAGAACAAGGAAAGAGAAATGTTCTCTGTAAATTCTGAAAAATGGAATCATGATTTCAAAGAGAGGAAACTGAAGCGGAGCAACAGAAGCTCATAAACTTGATTCAGTCTGCTCAGTATTCCCCTCACTGTAATAATCATGGTTCTTCTGTTTCTGATTGGACGCTCTGGTTTGGATGGCTCCACATCAAGTGACGCAAACTACAAAGCAGTCAGTGTCGGTTTGGCGAACTGCCGGGTTACGCAAACTTCCTGTACCTTGGAACCTTTCAAAACCCCTCCAGCCAATGTGTTCCTGCAAGCGATGGCGAAGGAACCAACGCCTTAATACCCCAGAAACCTGCCGTCAGACTTTGACTGACCGACTGCTGACTGAGGAGACGGATCTCTGAACACGTTCCAGCAGTTTACAGCCACAGGTACAGAACGACCATAAACACAGGTGAGAGGGAGGGAACCCACAGAAGTGGTCCACGCAGATAAGACTGAACATTGACCCTGTTATTTAATCCAGATGAGTCAAACTTCTGGGACTGTTCAGGCCTCAACTTGAAGGCTTTTTATCTGTGACCCAATTTGGGGAACATTTGATCCGTGATTATGCAACTCGAGCCAAAAGTTAAACAAATGATCCACGGAGGAGTGAACCGAGCGTCTCCTGAGAATAGCCCTCCGTGGGGAAGCGGCTGACAGAACCTTTGAACTCGGGTAAATTTAGTGTCCTCTTTGTTATGATAAAGCTTGAAAAGCTCGCCGTGGACAGGAGAGCGGGGTCGGCGGGCGGAAACGGGAGCCTTGAGCCCTCATTGTGCCCGGAGCCTCGGGGACGTCTTCAGGGCCATAAATATGCCGTTTCCGCCTCTTCTCGGTTGGACATTGTCTGTCTGTCTGTCTGCAGTCATAGCGGCCATGCCAGCTCCAGGTATCCTGTGGCGACGCGGGCTTGTTGGAAAACAAAGCCGTCGGCGAGGATCTGGCTATTGTTGCACTTCGGAGCTGCTCTGCTTTATTGTTCAGACTCAGCGAACAGAGCCGGTGCCACATGCCGGGCATACCGTGCACGAGAAGAAAACACTTCCTGAGCCGCGGCTGCCGCTCGGGGCCGTCACCATATAAGGCCCTGTGCATGCAGAGGGGGACATTTCTCTGCTTTTTCAGGTAGGGGGGCAGCAGTGTGCATGAGGCTGACACTTGCTGTTGTTTATCAGGAAAAGTCCCGACAGCTCGGGGGAACGCCTCGCGGCGCTTATCAGTGCGGGTCAGCCTCAGCTGCCGGGGTCACCTCCACCGGTAAACACAGCTCCACAGCCCCCCGTCTCACTCCCAAACTGTGAGTCAAACATTCACCGCTGCTGACTGGAGAGGCAAGATCTAATCTACGGCAGCAATTTTGGGAGCAGTGAAAAAAAGAAAAGAGTTGATTACAGAGTGAATAAATGTTGCTTTTAAACGTATCCCCAGGTTACAGACCACACCAACGGTTTTATTTAGCTTGTCCACTTTTTGTAAACTTCCACTCAATCTTTTCTAATAACAAGTGATGAAAACAGATGAGTCAATGAAACCCAGAAAACCCTCCGACGCCGTCCAGGCAGATACAAATGTCATTGCAGACTTTGCCCTCTATATTTGACACGAGTGTCAAGGTTATTTAATGTCTGTCCATGAAAATTTATGAATATTTATTGGCTACTTTGGTTCAAATTCTTTAAACTTCCAGCTTTTACACACGGTTTTCAAAATGTCGCATTTTCAGTGTTGTTGTGTAAACAGACTATTTGTTTAATGATTCAGAGTGAGTCTGCTCGTTTAATTTACCAGTAGGTTTCATCTGTTTTGTCACTGTGCATGGACAGGATCGTGCAGTTTGGTAGATAAAATAAGAAAAAGCCTCTTTTCCATAACTGGCTGAAGAAACAATGAAAGCTTTTTCACACCTTAAGGTTGCGATGTTGCCGATTTGGCATTATAATTCCTCTCCAGTGAATAATTTCTTCCTCTGCTCTGTTTTCTTATTTTGATTCCCTCCATTTGAGATGTTCTGCAAAGCGCCATAAAGGTTTATTATTATTACTATTATTAAGATGAAAGCAGCCGAATGTAGATAAGAAGAATAAATATACATGAGTGAATTTGAAGCACAGACTTTAGCCGCATTCAGGATGTATCCTGCTTCCTATCTGCAAAAAAAAAAAAAAAAAAAACCTCTTCAAATGTTGTTTTCAGCAGTCAAGAAAAGACAGAAGTCATTTGATCCACATTTCAGCTTCATTCGCTGGTCAAAACTGTTGATTACAGTTTTGTTTTGTTTTTTTTTGCATTTCCTTTGATAAAAATCATCTTATTTAGTTGACAATACTATTGAAGGTAAATGAATATCTGCACAGCATCATTCAGTCCAGTGCTTTTTCTATTTCTTCTGTTGTTTATGTAACTTTATCCAGCTTTGTTGTTATCTCAAGCTTGATGTCATTTTATTACTGTCTGTTGAAGGATTAAATTAGATATATGTGTTATGTGAGAGTGTATAGGTGTGCATACTTGGATATCGTTTTATTTTGTTGTGTTTATGCAAGTATATGTAGGCTATTTGCTTTAGTTTGTCTTTATATAATCAACTTACAAAAGAACATCCAAACAACTCAAAGCAAAACACCAGTTTGCAAAGTTCTGAATGAAAAAGAACAGAAGGAAGAATTAGTTTATCAAACCTGTTTCTTCACAGCCAACGATCAGTTTACTGTAAGAATGAAAACTTACAACAAACAGAATAAGATTAAAGTCTGTGAAGCTGCTCAGCCAGTCTCACTTCTATCAGAGTTTTCCCATCATAATTCTATTACTTCATTTATTTGTATTTAAACTTCAGGCTGGTTCTAATTACTTTCAGGAAGCTTGCATAGTTTGATTCTTTTGATTTTATGCCTACATTGTTATATTTAAAATTGAAATTAGTATGATTTCTTTTGCATCTGTATTTTTGTCTTTGACATGTTTGAAATGAATAAATAAAGACAAAAAGATTTCTGCAAGGCAAGAAAACAGATGGTGGCCAGATTTTATTTATTTATTTATTTATTTTTTAGCGAATGCCAAAAGAAAAATAAAGATGCATTTTGTGTTGAATTTGCAGCACACGGGGTAAAAGTTGGTGATTTGTGTTTTTTTTTTTGTTTCACATCGGGTGGAAAAGTGACATTTTGCAGCCTGGTTTCATCAGAAAGGAGGCGCTTCTCTGCTTCACGACGGCTGATGTCACCGTGGAAGTGAGAGAAAGAGAAAGAGAGGGAGAGGGAGAGAGAGAGGGAGAGAGAGAGGGAGAGAGAGAGGGAGACCGGCCCACTCCGGCTCCATAAATACGCACGGCTCTCCTCTGAGCTGCGCACTTATCGCTCCAAGAGCCGCTCCGGGCACAGCAGCGACGCACCGAGCGACGCACCGCCTCCGAGAGCAACGCGCCGCAGTTTGGAGGGGCGAAAGGCAAACAAAGCCACAACAGCCGAGACAGAAAAGACGAGAGATGTCTTCCTACGTGTCCTCCGAGTGCCGCCGGGTCAGCCCCTCCGTCCACGGCAACAAGTTCGACACGGCGCACCGCAAGAAGGCCGTGGCCAACATCTTCGAGAACGTCAACCAGGACGCGCTGATGAGGCTCTTCCAGAAAACGGGCGACATGAAGGCGGAGGAGCGGGTGAGGAGCATCTTCTCCTACACCCAGGACCCGGAGGAGACGGCCCGGGCGCTCATGGCTCTCAAGCAGCGCAAGAAGGACAAGTTCCTGCAGATCGCCGGGATGCTGCGGCAGCTGCTCAAGATGCGCTGAGCGCGCCCGCGGCCGGGCTTCTCACCGCCTGTGTCCTTTCTGCCGGCTCCCGCGTGAGCCCAGTATGAAAACACTCCCACTGTGACTGGGTCCAGGCCGCCACGCGCGGCCCTGTTCCCCGGAGGAGCGGCGGCAGGTGCGGAGGAGAGCGCACCTCCAGCCGGGAGCGCGCCCGGAGCGCAGCGTATCGTAGCATGCACACGCGCCGCAGCCGTGCGCCTCATGGACGGAGGCCACAGCATGGAGCTGACTGGGAATAATGAAGGGAATACATGTCTTCCCCCTTCCTCCTCCACCTCCTCCACCATTCTCCTCTGACTTGAAAAAAAAAGCGGTCCTGTGGACGCGTGACTGTGAAGCAGCAGTTCCAAGGTGTCCGTGCGCGCATCACGGTGTTGATGCTGGTGCACAGCTGCAATCTGACTCTTAACAGTGCCGAAGAACTTGCCTCTGAATGCCTGTCCTGAACACATGCCTTGTCTTTTTTAAAACGTGTATGAACACTCATTAGTGGCCACTAATGTGTTACTGTCAAGAACAAATGATTTTACATCGATGACCTTCTTCCTTGTTTTTGTTTCACAATTTTTTTAAATAATAAATTATTTCATTGTATACTGAAAACGAGCCTGATTGTTGTCCTTTTTACACAGATCTTTCACATAATTTTGATTTATCCCCCCCCCCCCAAAAAAAAACAAAAAAGTCACTTCACTCCAGGTTATAGGATCATGTAGTCAAATTATGGCAGATTATGTTTTATTACAGGAGGCTCAGGATTAATTCTGGGTCTGTTATTATCAGTGATGTTGATGGTTATCAGTCGTGGTTTATGAGGGACTGCCAAAAGAAAAAACAAAAACAGCCTAGATTTGAGCAATAAGATGGAAAGACTCCTGCAGGATGAGCTCAGCGTTGTTCACACTCAGGGAAACCCCTCAGTTCAGTCTTAATCACCACGGCAACAGGAAACCTCGGGTGTAAAGTCTGGCTTCATATCTCTGAGGTGCATCACTGGGCTAATACTACCATTACTACGACTGTGTGTAACTGTTGAGTCATGTAATCTGGGATTAGGCCCATTTCTTGGTAAAGGGAACAAAGGAGCAGGTGATTTCCCCCCCACCCCCTTTGCTCACATTGAAATGGGGATAGAGTTACTCATGCAGGGGAAGAGGAGGGTGGAGGGATGCGGCTAACCTTCATCATCGGGTTTCCCTCTCACACAGTGCCGCGCGCCTCATGCCAGACCGGCCAGAACCAGTTTGGCTCAGGTTGAGCTGAGAGGGAGGGCGGGGGCGAGGGGAGGGGAGGGGAGGGTGGATGGCTTTCTCTGCTCAACGTGTTTGCGTTGGGAGTCTATTTAATCATCCCCGCTCTCCAGATAAGAGCCTGTCTAAGTAGCATTACAGGGTTTAGACATGTGGAGGCTTTGCTCCGTCACTCTCTGATTCTTCACCCTCCACCAGAAGCAGACACGACCCCTTCATTACTGCATCCACACCCCGCCTTCAAGTCTGGCTGTTTTGTTGTTTTGGTTTGGATGGGGGTGCATTTTATCTCGCTGGTGGGGTGTGTATGAGGACTTAGCTGCAGACACACACAAACACACACATACACACACACACACACGCACACACACGCACACAGACACACACACACAGATCAGTTGAGTGGATGCCTGCCTGCTAATCTGCTTGCTTTGATACTCCCTCTACCGGCTCAAACCGGTTCCCTGGCTCGTTGTGTGCATGACGACATCTGACTGCAGGCGCTTCTTGCATGTGCCGGGAAAGATGGAGGCTTCCAGGATCTCAGGTGAATGATCACCTGGGCGAAGGAGTGCTCCTGCGCTCACGCCAGAAACTACTTACTCACGGCAGACAGTCAGCTGACGGTGCTGACAGGCTCTCCAGTATCGATTAATCACCAGTTAATCAATACGTATGAGATGGAGACAAAGAGAGCAGAGCCAGGCGTGGCCGTTTCATGCTTTTATTTGGATTATTTGTAAATTTAAAATGAAGAATGGCCTCAACTGGGCGTCTTAGGAATCTAGGTGGTCGGCGGCGTTGACGTCACTGAAAAGCATCTCGTCGACAGACGGAGATATTCCGGGCTCATTTTAACAAGACAATAATGAGAAGACAACAGATGGTTTTACAACCCACATAATTCAAGCTGTTTAAAGAGATTCAGACTCCTGTGGCACTTTGTAGCTCAGCAGTGGCAGAAAACACGAGAAGCTCCAGGAGGTCTGACGACTCGGTTCTGATGTGGCTTCTGCTCCATGAAAGGAGCGGAATCTGACTTTTTCCCGTCAGCATTTAGCCACCTCTCACTGTCACAGCCCTCAGAGTGTTATTTCTGCATATGGAGCACCTGTTTTCATTGATGAAGCTGTGAAAACATCCAGCAAAACAGAAGAGAAACAGAAGCCGACAGTGAGCAGGAGGACAGACGAGCACCAAAAACATTTTCATCAGCAACACAAAGAATTTATACCAAGATAATACTGGAATAGCACAGACGAAAAACACCACGGAGATCCAAATATCAAAACACACTGACAAGATCTGACTTTACCACTTTCAAATTGTGAAGAAATGTGCAACAAGAGATAGCTTTTGACCCATTTTCTGAGATAACTCCATCGTTCAATAAGTGACAGCTCTGAGGTGTCGTGTTGAGGCTTCACACGACTGGTGTGTGACAATGGTGTGAATCTTATCTGTGTCGTAGCACACAGGTCCTGGGGGCCAGCGGGGAGACCCGTCTGACCAAGCAAAGCTCCAATTCTATGCTTCTTAAAAACAGCTTTATAAGTGGAAGCAGTCTGAGTGACGAGAAGCAAGCAGCAAATCCCGTCAGAGACAGAAGGGTTCACACTGAAATAGTCTAATCTTCAGGACTTTTCCCCCAATAACCTTTGTAAGTTAGATCATGGAAGTGAAACATAAGGCCCGTAGGCTTGAATTTCCCGGTCTGGGATTTATAAAGTATATCTCTATCTCTCTCTATCTATCTCTAAAATTGACAGGTAATATGCTCCAATCCGGCCAAGCCACCAAAATTGTAAAAATAATAAAAAAAAGAAACTAAATTTCAATTTTTTAACAAATTTCTGGGTATCGGACACAACGCAACAGTGAGACCTGCGAAACGATGTTGGCGTGAAAACTAGTTTCCATGTAAGTTATAAGCAGAAACAGGTACATTTGATATTGGACCATGATGCACCGCTTCCAGGATCAGGCATCGGGGCTGATCATGCACAGTGTAACATGTAACTCTGGGTCATGCTACATGCTACATGCTACATGCTAAAGAGTGATGAAACTCTCACAGCAGTGATGCTACATGCTAAACATGATTAAGGTGTGTTTGGTGGAAACACACTGTTTAGGTATGAATTATAAATTAGACTTAATGGTGTTTAATATATGCTTGTGCATATGCAGTATCAGTAAATAACTAAAGGTTGAATCTCGTGGTATTGGTGCATCCTCAGTTGATACTGTTTGACCATCCGACCCTCTGCAGTGCTTTCAGTTTTTACATGAAGCTGCTGACGGCTTCAAACTGAATGCAATCAATCCAGTCCTCCTCCGAACAACTGGAACCAGATGAGCTGTTGATCAGAGCTGCTTGATCCACTGCCAGGATTTTCCCTTTTGTTCAGGTCTCGTATCAAACACCAGGCAGCATTTCTTACTTTCTTTTTCTCATTGTTTCTTTGTAACTGCTCCCATTTTCCCTTTTAGGGCCATCCAATTGTTCGGGAGAAGAAAAAGGTGGAGATCCGCGGCAGCTGTCCTGGCCGTCTGCGGCGCGCTGGCAGCGGCGCTCGGCGTTGGACCCGGGCCTGTCCTCTCCCACCCTCTTCCTGCCTTTCATCGGCCTCACGGCACTTTGATGTCGACAGACAGCGTGGCAGACAGAGCTCAGAGCCCGGGTGGAGGGAGGAAGATGCAGGGTGGAGGTGCAGCTGGATGAGCAGCCGGGGCGCAATAAAGTCAGAGAAACGAGGGGAGAACAAAAGGCTGACGGTGTGCGCCTTTACTGGAGTGGGGGTGAAGAAGGTGCAGAAAAACACAGCGAGAGCAGCAGATACGAGCATGTAGGGCTTCTGAGTGTAATATTGGTTTCCTTTATGTCATGATACACGTCAACAAAAGGATCGAGTTCTTCACAAACAAGCCGTGTCCCCGATCCGCCGGGAGGAATATCAGGTTTTTCTCTTCCTCCAATAAACACGGGTGGTGTGTGTCAGATAAAGAGGAGCGAGCGAGGGGGGGTGGGGGCGGGGGAGCTGCAGGCGGAGAGGCGCTTGATTAGTGAGTGCAGCGCGGGGAGTGGCAGTCCGCTCAGTTCCAGCGCAGACCGGTTCAAACCGAGGTCTGCGATGAGGAACTAAGCGTGAGCTGTACACGGGCTGGAGATTAGTCAGCGTTTGGCTGGAAGATCCCGCCGTAAAAATCAACAGGCCCACTCTTGTCTGATGAAACTGCGGTGGCAGTGACACTTTGGCCCATCTCGCATTAACAAAAGGCTCAACTCCAGTTTAAATTTAGCCTTTTGTTAAATCATAAATTCAGCCGGGCTGTCATATCTTTCCTGAAAAAGTGGAGACTCACTGCCAAAGCGATTATATTTACATTCGTCAAGCAAGCTTGAACTTTTCAGGGCTTATTTTTGGACAGCTTTTTAAAACAAATGCAGGAGGTTAGCGTCAGCCGCCCTCCACTGCGTGCTCCGAGTTCTTTAGAAATGAGCTGCAAATATTTGGATTTCCTTCAGGTGACTTCATGATTCAACGACGACGAAGTGTTCAAAGGTCTGCTGCAGAAACCGAGTCCTGGAGACGATGTGAGCTGAAGCAAAACAAGGACTGAGGGGTGGGTCAAAGGTTATGGTTGGATGGTCAGCCCAAGCCAAGAGTGATAACCTGCGCGCGCGCGCGCGCGTGTGTGTGTGTGTGTGCTCCTACACTGTTTTCTTCAGGATCATACAGACTTTAAATTGCAGAAGTGGTGTGATCTTGTTAATGTGTGACACACTGATAATGTGTGTGTGTGTGTGTGTGTGTGTGCTGTATCACAACAACAACAATAATAATAGTCATGATCCTCATAACAAGGTCTTTAACTAATCAAGGACTGAAAAACATGGTGAGCAATAAAACACAGATAAATAGCAGGAACATACGGACGCAGTAAATAATAAATACGTCTATAAACAGTTGTGATTTAAAGAAAGGTCACTGACTCACTACATTTCCTGTAGCGCTGAACAGCTCTCATCCACCTTTCATCTGAGTTTATCTGCGGCGACGCCGTCGCGTGGATTTCATCGCCTTGTGTTTGACAGAAAGGTCCCATTTGCTCCATGGTTGAAGTGAAAACGCATCGTTACGACGTTTTCCTTCCAAAAAGTTTCACCTTTACACAGAAAAGCTTTGAAAAGGACTCAGTTAGAATGCCATTCCATAAGTTGTTTGCTATTGGTTGTTTATAATCATGAAGTCACCAAATAGAGAATAATACTTGAATCACAATGACGAGTACAAAGATGGATGAGGAAGCTGGATTGTAGAGGAAGCTAATTAGCAGTCGTGGAGTTGTAGAGTCGTGTTTCTGTGCAGGGAAGAAGCTCAGTATATGTATGTATACTGAGAAATGTTGGAGTGAGATCATGTTTCACCTGCCTGCTCCTCTGAGAAGAACCCTTCAGCTTTCTGTGAGGAGCAGGAGGATCGGAACATGTCAGAGTCAGATCCGTCTCCTCCACCCTGACAGAGCTGCCTCCTTCGGCGCCGACTGCTTTTGATGGTTACAGTCCAAAGCGCTGCCCTATTTCCCACACCACGTGTCAGAAGCAGCTGGCTGAGGACGAAGCGAAGGTCAGGGGGTCACAGTGATGTAAGAGCCATCCAGGAAGAGGGTCAAACGAATGAGGAAGGGAAGAATGTAGGAAGCAACCGGGCACCAGTGGCCAGAGAGTTTTGCTGAAAGCGCCGGCCGGTCTGACTCATGGCTGTTCCCACGGGGGCCATCTGAGCACAGGAATCCTCGGGATTAGCTCATGAAAAGAAAGAGACTGAAAATGAAACACATTCCTCACCGCTGCGGAAGGATTCCTGGAATCTGGCAGTCCGATTGTCTTTGTGCAGACACGACCAGCTCTGGAGTCTCAGCACGGCCCCTTCGCTGTTGTTCTTGGGTGACTCAGTGAGCATGGAGGTGAAACTGGCAAGGCCTCACACGCATTGCGTCAGGGGGTCATGTCAGTGGTGACCCTCCCCCGCCACCTGGTCTCCCCCACTGAGGGATCCGATCCACATCGGAAGCTTCCATCAACGTCCCGAACAAAACAATTCTATCATGGTGAAGGCCAGTGAGCGCTCGGCGGTCTGTGAGCGCGATCCTTCCCGTCACAGTGGCCGTTTGTGACAGACGCCAACAATGACCGCAGTCAAGTACACAGAAAATATGACCATATACGGCAGAAGTCATGTTGTTTGAAGGAAACGGGGTTCCCATGTGGTGTTAGAAAGACTGAATTCTTTCCCCTGCAAAGTCATCACCTTCTGCCGTTGCCTGACAATGCTGGACGCTGTTGACGTCGAAGCAGCCGCCAAGCGGTTACCGGATCAAAACACATTCTTCAGATTTCAGGACTGTTGATCCCTCAAATTGTCCCAGAGACACAGTGTTTCCACACACACACATACGGGGACAAATCAAAGCAAAAGTCTGGCATTGTCCATAATGTGTGCTGCAGCCAGCTGCATCTGGCACATTCCTCAGATCGCTGTCAGGCATCGAGAGAGTGTGTTTAAAGGCCAGCTTTGTAGTTCAATCAAAACACACGGTGGAGATGAGACCCATGCAGGATGTCATTAAGTCAAAGGTATTTGTATATATTTGTAAATGTTCCTGGGAATTTGAGTCTGCTGTTTGTTAAATGTGCTCAGAAACCTGGAGGACAGCCGTGTGGCCGCCAGCTTTTCTGTGAGACGATCAGAGGAGGCCGTTCGGATTTTAGCTGCGGTTCCGACCAGGTCTGAAGATCTCAGCTTTCTTTGAGGCTCCACTGATGATGGTTTACTGGACGATGAGAATGAGGATCGATACTGCAGGTCTTGTTCTAGCGCCCAGTCTCTCTTTGTCTGCTGTTGGAATCAGACTCAGATGTTTCTGTTTCATGTTCTCAGGGATGGCTCGGAATTCGCTGGACATCGTTTTCAAAAAGTCGTCTTGCATTCAAAACCTAAATGAAACGCTGTGCTGAAGCCTTGTTGTGTGAATAAGGTCTGGATGTGCGACGTTTCATCTGACACCGATCAGTCTGCTTACGCAGCGCTCAGTCTCAGGGGTTGATAGAGAGTCCAGAGAACAGCTGAATCTTCCCCGAAACGCCGTGCTCTGGAGTAACCCTGCCTGGCGAGGCCGTCCCCCTGACAGGACGGTCTGTTCTTTGAGTTTGTGTGCGATGACTCCCTGGAGCTCCGGCAGTCATGTCCAGGGCTTGGTCAGGATGAGAGGGGCCTCTATTGTTCGTGTCTGCCCGTGTCAGCCCGTGTGATTGTGTGTTGTGTAAGCGTGTGTGTGTTTGAGGCAGCTCTGGAGAAAGCCCCTTCCTGTGTGGCGCTGGAGGTTCCTTCTGGGGCCGGGCGGCCGGCGGGCCCGCAGACACCGTGTCTCGCTCCAGTTCCACCACAAGGCCTTGCCATTGTTCTGCCCCTCACTCCCTTTGTCCTGTTGGGTCTGCCAACCCCCCGCCCCCGACACCTCCACCCTCGGCTCCTGTCTTTTGCCCTGCAGGTGCAGCTGATCTGTGGCCCAGAGAAAGAGGAAGTGGAGGCCTAGAAACAATGGCAGACCTCAGCTCCTATTTATATATATCAATTCTTTGTATTATCTTTGCATTTGGGCGCTTATTTTGGGGCTCTGGCTTCAGTTTGGGCCGTTTTGTCACCGCTCAGGACTGTGAAACCCCCTGGCGTCAGGACGCAGATGTGTGGCTGTTCATGTTATGTGACTCCCCCTTCGACCCGGGTGTGAAGTCCACGTTTGATCGGACTCGCACAGCGCCTTTGTTTATCATCATCAGCAGATATTGCACAGCGACTTGCTTTATAATATTTTGATGCGGTCAGGAAGTCACCGCTATCTCCTTCAGATTAGCTTTTATTTCAATGTTATCAGACGTGGAGGAGTCGATCGGCTTTCACTCGTCTTTGTGTGAGGACAAGTAAACACAGCGAACGGGGTAATGAAGATACACCGTGACGTAACAGAAAGACGGCGGGGCAGAGCGGGGTCGTCTTTATCTCCTCTGGTCAGGGGCCATCTACAGATTACAGCCTCCCTATGAGTACCTGGACGGCGTTTACGAGACGCTGCAGGTGAATGCCAAGCATACAGCGTCGATCAAAGTGCTGGGAGGGCAAAATGTGGCAGACAGATAAGGAGCAACAGGGCATCAGGTGCACGTCCTCACTGCGGTGCCACAGTTTCAGGCCCGATAGACTCTGGACTGTAAATCACTGATAGCTGGGAGCCAGATGACAGCTGGAGATGCACAGATCAAGAAACAAAACACTAATGGGAGTCTTGGTCATGTAACTGACCTTATAGCAATCATCTAATTCCTGTTGTTGCTTATGTTGCTGTGTTTCTGCACATTTGGAAATGACATGTATTTACTATCAATTCTGTATCTTTTTTAATAAAGAAACAAGCGAAATGTTCTTTTTGCAAACAAGTTGCAATTGTATAACATTTAAATATTCTTATTTTTTGGAGAAATGTACTTTGGAAAACAGATGAGTGTCGCTGTTAGCCCAAGAGAACTGCAAAAAAAAAAAAAAAAAACTAGATGAAAACAGTCTTTCTCTGTTATTGCAACGATATTTTAGAAAAAAAAAACACTGTAGTGAAATAGAGTAGAATAGAATAAAAAGCCTTAAATAAAATACAGCGTAAGCTTCTCCTCTCACAGTGCAAACAGGAACAGGGTAACATGATAACTGGTTCACACTTACAGTTCACAAGTTTCAATCTTAAAGTCGTGTCCATTTTTTCTCCAAACCTCAGAAATTTAGAGCTTTCCCTTTTCCCAGTTTTCCTTGAGTGCACCATGAATGTTAATTAAGCACAAATGTAATTAATCAGCCAGAGTACACCTTCACAGCTTCAGGCGGAAGAAGAAGTAGTTCCATGAAATGGCAGAAGAAAAATGTGTCGCTTCAAAGTAATCACCTTTCATGTAAACATTGAATTTATTGATCCAGTAAGATCAGATTTAGTAACCATCTATGACTAGTTTCTTCAGCTCAATCAATGAATGCATGAATGCAGCAGCACAACCAAAAGTCATGACAGTGAAGAAGTGAAAAGACTGTAACACTCTTTAGCGCTGAATGTCGCAGTGTTGCATTCAATGATTTATTTTTATGATAGTTTTTAGCAGGTTTACATAACACCTAGTAGCACAGAACTGCGCTCCTTTCAGTGTCGTTTTGAAACAGACTCAGGAGCAGGAAGCTGTGAGGGCCCCTCCCACCGCGG
>NC_043756.1:27530517-27698936 GCF_902148845.1 Salarias fasciatus
TCGATCAGTTTTCAACTTCTGATGGAGTTTATTATAAACATCATACATGGACACAGACATAAACAGAATGAACTGAAGTCATAAACTCTTCAGACAGATTTTATTGAGAGAATTGATTTAAGGATGTATATTGTACTTGATTACTATTGATATTATGGTTGTATGATTCTGATCAGCATTATTGTGATATTGTACTGTTATATCTGTTATTATCACATGTGATTATCACAATTAATATAATTAATATTTTTATTATATTTAAATTTTATAATTGCTATTATGACTATTATTGCCATTGTTATCTTTAAATCATCACAGTATTGCTGTTTCCATATTAATTATATATTGTATTTTATTTTGATTCATACTAAGTTTCAACATGATAAATACCATAAACAGTAAAGCCTCGGTTGCAACATCTGTCTCACTCAAACCATCTGCATATCTACAAACTACTATAAAATACGTGTTTATTGATGTTTTGTTCGGGCCATGGTGTCCAGCATCAGTGTCTCTCATCAGATTTAGTCTGATCTTCCTCCAATCTTCTCCCACAAATAAAATTCAGTCAAACACTAATGGTAATTTTCTGCAAGAGTACCACAGATTTCATAATTTTCCCATAATTAATATGAGCCAAGTTCATCGGGGGCTGGGGTCGAGTTGGTCGGGGGCCGACTTGGCTTGGGGCCAGTGAGGTCAGGGACGACTTGGATTGGGGCCGTGGCGACTGGTTACCCTAGTATCGGTACGAGACCAGGTATCGGTACCAGACGCTGGAATCGGTACCAGATCCTGGATGATACTGACGATCTTATACTGAACAGAGTACTCATGTCATAAAAGCGTTCCGATGCAGTCTTCCATCCTGTTAGCCGTTATGCTTTTAGTGACTCCAAGCACTGTTGTAAAAACTGTCCTTTAAACTGGGCCTCTGAGTGCTGTCATAGCTGTTGTTCATCGACTTTAAGTCGGATACATTGTAGTTTGCTTGTTTTGCAGCCACAACCACTTCTGCTGTTCTGCTTCAAATGTTGCACCAACTGGACTAATCTGATACCGACCAGTTTTACCCCCAAGTACTCTGTACAGCTCATTAAATCATTGGAATTTTTCCTTTTCAGCACCATTAATTTCCATTTTATTAGTATTTCAGTGAGATGCGTTTTGTTCCTATTGAAGCCTCTTTCCATGAGGTGATTATTACAAAAAGCTATTCTCAGTAGGTATGTTCAGATGTGACACGCTGGTGGAATCACCCACAATGCACCGGTCACTGGCCAACCGGAGCCTCTTTCTCCTCAAACTTCTGAGCATAGTGTCAGTTGGTGCACAGAGTGGTGCAGACGGTGCTTGTTTTGGTGTCATGTTCACACCTCCCTCAATCCCAGCGCTCAGCTCAGTCCACCTACAAACATGTGAAAGAGCCCTCCGAGCTGCGAGGGGAGCGGAAAGTTAGAAACCACGGGGAAAAACGAAATGAGGCACAGCAAAGAGTTTTCACAAAGATAGATCTCACGGGCATGAGAGGCATGAGCGGAGACTTCATCCTCTGCAGCTCTGATTCTGCTGTCTGGCTGCTGCAGAGCTCAGACGAGGCTGGGGAGGAGGGGAGGGGAGGGGAGGGGGGACGTGTGACACGACACACAACAAGACACACACATTATAACGCTTTTGAACGACAGGTAAATCGACTCCTCGACACCCACCCAATTAATCCGCACACCGTCTCCACGTCCGTTTGCTCTCGCCGCAATGACACACTCACACTCCCGCCGTGCCCACCCCCACCCCCACCCCCACCCGGGCTGACACAAACGCTTACATATGTACGTGCAGACAGACTCTCGTCCAGCATATGCACTTGAAACATGCCCACACACTGAAATATTCATGCCCATGTAAACAGTGTGGCCTGCGCTGCTGCTGCTGCTGCTGCTGCTGCCTGCCACCTCGCTGTCATCCTCTGGTTGTAAACTCTGCATAAAACTTCAACCTGCACCCGATCGAGGGTTTGACGGGAGGATAAATCTCTGTAATTTAAAAGGAGGTGGCTGGTGAGGGTTTTTTTTTAATGTATGTGGCATGTTTGTGTGCCTCTCGCAAGTTATTGCTTGTCTCTGCCGTGCTGCCGCACGGTGTGCCGACTAGAAGAGGGTCGACGCTACAACCAAGACAGAAACTCAGCCTCATCACTTCTGTTTTACTTTTCCTTATTACTAAAATTAAAATCTATTTAATCTTCTACAACAGCGTGTTCTATTATGCATTTTGTGTTGCAGAATAAAAAGAGTGCAAACACAAGAAAAGACTTAAAATGGCTTCAAAATATGAACCAACGATAAAAAATGTCCATATAGGATGTGTCGACATGCGAGAAGCACCAGAAACCAGTTTCACTGCTAAAGACAACAAACAGCTCCAGCTGGTTTCCCAGCATACGTTGTTTTCAAAACGTTTCAGCGGAAATGTGAAAATTTCCTCAAATAAAAATGAAAAAATGATCCATTTTCACCTGAGACTCGGTTGTGTAAACAGGGAGTCAATGCAGTCCCTCAGTTGGTTAAACCTGCACAGAATATGGACCGATGGTGGATGGACTTTCTTTTGTATTGTAGTCGTGTTATGAATTACAACAGTTTTCTTCATTAGCTGTGCCATTTGTCGTGGCAGCAAGCTTAAATGAAAGTCTTTCATAACTGAATAATGACTGAGGCTATAAAAGAAAGCTTTGAGGGGAGCATTCTCATAGATTTCAGTAATTAATCTTTTATTTGTTTCAGAATAATGACAAACAGCTCTGAGGTTAATTGGAAAGTGATTTATATGACTGTTTCCATGACTGTTTTCTCGTCTCCTCTGAGTTGCACGTGGAGACAGAGGGACGAGCAGAGGGGAAAAAAAACCTTGTTTGCTGCGTTTAACAATTTTCCCCTGCTGCTGCCTGCGTGCGCTCCTGCAGGCTCAGCTGGAAAGCCTCTATTAATAGCCCCTGGCTGAGATACCTCCACCAACGGCTCCGCCGCTCCCCTCAAACCCCGCGGCTCAGCCATCACCTGCCTTCTTCAGAGGTCTGAAAGGTCGGCGCCTCGAGGTCACGCTCCATTTCAGAATGATGACAGTCCTCCGAGCGAATGGACACAACCGGGATCAGGTTATTAAAACTTAAAACACAATGTCAGAACCGACTGGGCGATGAGGGAACACAGCTTTCATGTTCACAAGGTGTTTTTAGCTTAACTCTTTTAAATGAAATCTTTTGGCCATTAGATCTGGCTAAAGTTCACAACACAATTTACTTTTTTTTAAAGTTTGTACATTTTCAAGTCAACAAATTCCATTTATTTTGCCAAGAAAATCTTTTAAAAGTACAAAATTAACGAATAGATATGTTGAGATGGGAGGTTTCTCATGCATCATCCACTCTAAGACAGGACTAGCTTCATCTACATGTTTTATAATCAGATTTTTTTTCAGTTTTATTTGATTAATCTGAAAACATTCACTGAGTACCAACCTTAATAACAAATGTTGGTGCTACAGAAGCTACTAAGCTTGTTCTGACTTTCTAACACATTTTCATTGTCTCTTCAAATTTGTTGGTTCTTTCATCAAGATTAAACCAAAGCAGAAGTTCCTCTTTGTCATAGTGTGCCACATAAATGACTCTGTTCTCGCTTGCATGTCCATAATTACCACTGTATGTATGTACTTTGGGTTTTATGTGGTTGCTTCTTAGTTCTTGGATTATTTCTACAGTGAGGATACAGCGCCTCCGCAGACTTGGCAGACATACTACGATGTAGACAGGCTCGTTTGTTAGTGCAGCTTTGTGTAAACGGAACTGTTTTAATCTCCCAATGGGCCCTGAGAAACTTTGTTTCAGTTCCCAACATACTGATGTGGCAGACACATTCAACATCAAATGCAGACAGAAATCTTGCAGCCATATTGGGTGAGGACGAGGGATGCGCGAGTACCGATACTGGCCTTATTTTAAAGTATCGAGTACTCTCGAAGGCTACCGATGCCAGCCGCCGATACTCAAGGCAAGAAAATCTCACGCGTAGTAAGCCCTCCTCACCAGCAGATGGCGGCAGTGCAACCGAATGGGATGCTAGCTGGAAAGAGAACATGAACGAGGAAGAAGCTCCTCTCTGGGAGGTGGCGCTGAGCTGCACTGCAGCGGTTTGACTTCTCAGTGTGAGTCACATCCAGAGCAGAGACAACAGGAATGAATCCAGAACAGCTGCTCGTCTCACCAAACTTCGCCGGCGTGGAAATTCATTTATATTAGCGAAAACGAGCCGAGCTTTGCAGAATGCAAACTCTGCGATGCTAAAATTGCTAGAGGAGGTGCGCGATGTTGTTCATTTACCACTAGGAATCTGTTGAAACACCTCAGGGAAGCTTGTGGACAGAGTCTGACGCTGTTGAGCTGGAAGAAAAACTCCTGCAGCCAAGTCGACTGCAAACTCTGCAGAAGACCGAGAAACTGAAGAGCAGCGATCCGAGAGCAGCACAGAGAACACCAGCAACTCTTAAAACTCAGGGGTTGTTCTATCTTTGACTTTAGTTCTTAAAAAAATTATTAAAATGAGTACATTTAAAAACTTTAGCTCATGTAAAGTTTAAAACTCAGAGAAAACTGTTTTATCTTGCACTTTAGTTCATTTTTAAACGTTAAAATAAGTTCATTTAAAAAAGTGTATAATTTAGAGTTGTTTGTTTACATCTTGTACTTCAGTTCATTAAAAAAACTTAAAACTCAGAGAAATTGTTTTATTTTGCACTTAATTTCATTTAAAAAAGTGTAAAACTCAGAGTTGTTTTATTTTTCAGACTATTATTTTGACTTAAACATAGTTGCTGTGCTGCCTTTTTTTAGAAATGTCATTTTTCAAAAAGATTTGTCATTGCATTATTTTAAATTTTACGTATCAAAAGTATCGGTATGAGTACTCGGTATTGGTGAGTGCTGAAGATGAAGTACTCGTATTGGTATCGGTCTGAAAAAAAGTGGTATCGAACATCCCTACTGAGGACCCATTTCTCCTTGAGGAAGGAGGTCTAAATACTCATAAATCACTGGCCTTTCAATCCATTGTCAGTTTGGTAACCACCAGGTGTGGCAGTAACACCATCTCTCTTCATGAACTCAGGAACACCTAACGTATCCCGACTACATGAACATATCTTGTGATTACTTTATTTTCTCAATCATTTGCACAGTTACACACCAGAATACTGTCAGAAACCAGAGGAATTTTGTGCAACAACCCAACATAGTCCATCAAGCTCTGCAGCTGCTTACTCAGTGAACCATTTTACCCATTTTCGTTCCCAGTAAAGCCTCCCGGCGGCCGTCGCCGTCGTTTATCTTACTGTCACCTTCAGATTTGGCAGCCCTGCAGCAGCCATATGGAGCTCCTGTATGGAGAGTCTGCTGTGAACCAGGTGAAGTCAGGCGATAAAAATCTCCTGAGAGGTTGTATTTAGTAGATATATTCATGGTGAAGTGAATGTTAAATACATCAGAGATTAGTCATTATGTCGATCTGAATGTGTTAAATTCATCATATTAAAGCAACTACATGATAATATTCTTAAATCCACCTAAATCCACCTTTCTACTCGGATGAACACGGGGTTCATCCAGCCCCTTTCTAGCAGCTTCCCTGCATTAATAGTGGTGTTGACCCCAGCTGAGAAAAGTCGTGGTCGGTGTATGGTCACCACAGAGCCTCTGGGAACTGTCGGGGTCGAGCAGAGGAGCAGGCTGCATTAGCATAGCACGCACTGTCCAGCGTTTGACCTTTTTTCCCTGTTTCTGACCTCTAGCCTCATTACAGTCTGTAACCCCAGGGTTACATGGTCAGGGGTATTCTGAGGAAGAGACAGGAAAAGATGGAAAGTTAGTCAAAGAATTTTTATAGTTCGTTATTAACAAAGTATTTCAAATGTATTTCACTTCTTATTTATGTAGGCTACTTAAATTATGAATGCACACTTGAAACAGTTGATCTCAAACAATGAATACATGACGAGTTAGCCGATGAAAGTGTTCAAAAAAAGCATCCATTACTAGTTAAGGCATTTACAGATACATGCGCTTCAAATGATGGAAAGTCAACGTTTTCAGACTTTCGAATCTGTTGGAATGAGCGCTTGACGTTCAGTCCACCAGAGGGCGCTGCTCTAATTCAACATGTGGTTGAATGTCAATAAGAACACTGGAAAAAAAGGGTAGACCAATACAATATATCAACACTAAATTAAAGAAAACTATTCAGAAATTATCTGTAAATGCAGCAAATACATTTTCTTAAAAAGAGATCTTTTATAAGAATTTTAAATTAAGGAATAAGTGTATCTTAAATGTATCTTAAATCAAGTGGGATGACACATTTTGACTGAAAACAAGGCTAATAAACTTGATAATTTGAGTTTTTGCAGTTTTGAAGCGTAAAGTTTTTTAAAGCCAACATTGTGATCGGCATCGGACATTTACTCAACTGGCCCACCACAGCTTTTCTTTGTGGACTTATTTTCTCAAACTTGTACTTTGTGCCTGATCATTTCCTATATTGCTTTGTTCTTTCATTTTTTTTCCCCCCAAATTTGATTTTTTTTTTTTTGCTCTGACGCTCCAATATGTTTAAAAACTCAACTTTGCTTACAAAGACATGGATCACGGTTTCAAAGTTCTCACCCTCAAGATCTTTCTACCTTCTCAATGTTATCAGATAGACGGCATCACTTTATATTAATAGGATGAATTATTGCTCATTTAACGAGTTGCGCAATTTCAAAGCTGCAGCAGTGACTGCAGACACCAGCATAGATTCACTGTATATGGACAGAAACCATCGCCACGAGTGCTTTTCATTTTTATTCCGCTCTTGAAGTCTAAGTGGCATATTGACCTTTCTCCCGTGCTGCCTGAGCAGAGTGGGAGCCGCTGCTGCGGGGCATCCTGGAGCTGCATCGCCGCCGCGCACATGGTTTTGCACTTCATAACGCCTGCTGCTGTGGAACAAAGCGTTCCCCCTCCTTTAACCCCTTCCCTCTCTCCCGCAGCTCATCCAGACCCTGAAGCGGCTGATGAGACCCCCTCGGTCGAGTTCAAGTCCCGCTGGAGCTGTCGGCACAAGGTGGGTACGACGATGCTCCGCTCCTCCCGCCGTGCCATGGATGAACCGTCGTGCGCTAACACTCAGAAGTTTAAGTCTATACTGTGTGTGTATGGACTCGGCGCTACCGGCCTCGGCTGCACGCCGGCTGAATGTTAATAGTGACCATTAATCAATGCCAGCTCGGCGGTGAAGCCAGCGCTTTACGGAGTGTGAGCAAACACACAGGTGTGAACTGAGCTGAGCCCCTCGCACATCCCTCATCAGTCATTTCACAACCTGCATCGATGCCACGATAATTATTTTTCTATTACAACGTCATTACCGCCTTTGTGTGTTTTCCTGACTACACACACTCACCCAGGCGATCTGCGATCTGCATAACACGTTACACAATCCCGAGATCTGAAGTACTTTAGCAAGTTTTGCAAAGCGAGGTGGTTTTTGTGTCTCGAATAGCTGAATGAACCTCACTTTACACAGAGGTGGCAAACATAAGGCCTGTGTTCCAAAAGCAGCCCACAAGAGACCCAATCCGGCCGCCAAATCACCACCACTGTAAACATTTCAAAGCAAAAATAAATAAAAAGCGGTGAACACAACACAAAACTGAGACCTGAGCTGAGAGATCAGTGATGCTGCCATTAAAGGTAACTGACCTGGTTGCCATCAAACAAGTCTCAAAGCCGTGCTGTCGTCAGGGTTTGGAAAAGTGCAAGATGCAGCAGCTAAAATGCATTTCACTGTGTTTTGCACCAGGAGGTTTCATTAAAATTGGCTTTATGTTTAGATTATAGTGATTTTACTATAAATAGTTTAGATTGGTGAGAACGTTGATATTTTCATGACATATAAACTGCACCACAACAAGGACAACCTTTAAAAGTTTAGATTTAAAGGTTATTATGGCACTATTTTATCAGTCCAGCCACCTCGAGATGAAACTGGGCTGTTTGAAAAAACTGAACTAAAATGCGTTTGACACTCCTGCTGTAAAGCATGGTGGTGGCAGCATCATGTTTTTGGGTTGCGTCGTTACAAGATCAGCAGTTGTCCTGCCCAGAATTCACTATAAAATGCATTTAGCTTCCACTCAGGTCATCCGTTCACAGACCTTCAGTTAGATGGATCTGAGTGCGTCTTGGGGCTGAAACAGATTTGTATGGAAAGTCTCACTTACACTTCCTGATGTTATTGATTTATTGGCAAGGCCACCGGACCAGAGTGGAAGAGAAAGGAATAGAAAGCACACAGCAACAACACAGTTAAAAACAGAGGAGGAGGGTCAACAACTGATTTTCAATAGCCAGATGATGGAGGGAAGTAACCGAGTATGGTTCTGCTGTATCGGTGATCAGCCAAATTCTGTTTGAACAGAAATAGTTAGCATGATGTTTTTCACTCACTCTGGTTCTCCCGTGGCTGCGGTATCCGGTGCACACCCAAGTGGTCGGGACCGCAGGTTGGGAACCACGGCTCATTTTCCTCTTCCCGCTGTCCTCCTTACAAGAAGCCAGTGACTGATGACACAGTGACACAAAGTCAATGAGCCCAGCTCCGTGTTTCCCCGCCATCCCAGCACTGTCAGCACATCCCACCACACGTCGATGTCCCATCAATACTCTGACGCTCATCGGGTCTGTTTCCATCAGACTGATTTAATGCACAAGACTCCATATCGGACAACCTCACTTAAAATGACCTCATCTCCATTTGAGTTAAAATCTTCTTCTTGTTTTCAAGAGTTCCAAAAAGATGCAGTCAAATTAACGGACAGGGTGTAGGTACACATGTCCAACTGCTCGTTAATGGCTGATGAAGCAACCGCATAACACCAGAGTGGATGTCCATCCCTTTGTGACCACAGTGGCCTATCTTCTGATGGAGACTTCCTGATCAGATCGATCATCTCAGCCTGCTGTGGTGTAAGTGGTTAGCACTCTCTTCAGATCCAGAATGTCTGGGTTGGGTTGGGGGATCTTCTGTGTAGAATTACCTTATTTTCTCGGGGTGCTTCAATTCTCTCTGTCCAAATACGTGAATATTTTGTGAACTGGCAGCAGAAGGTTTACCCAGCCAGTCAGCTAGAGTTGGGTTCGGCTTCAACACCCATCGATTACAAGTTGGATAAAGTGTTAGAGGAGATCAATCTTTCTTTCTCATCAAGTAAAGCTGTTCATTACTGCATAAACTTGTTTCAAAATCTGTTTTGTTTCATTTTTCTTGTCAAGATAACTGAATTTGGGAGTCATCTTGAAGGAATCAATCAATGACTATCATACAAAATTCTTCAGCAGCTCCAGAGTTGGTGGAATACTGCAATAAATTCCACCATTATACATTTCAGTATACATTATAACTTTGCATTCATCCTTCTATGTATTTTAATGCCTTGTTGAACTGAATTGAGTGACTCTGCTGTCCATGAGGTCAACCTGAAGGATCTTTGCTCGCTGGAGGTCATGAGTCGTGCTCCTACACTGAAACCATCCTGAAAGAAACCAGCAGTCCTCCAGTGTGACGTGAACCTGATGTAGGAGGTGTGCTGGAAGATTCCTCATCTTACTCCTGACCTTATCTTCTGTTTCCTCCTGGCTGCAGGCAAAGAGATGATCGAGATGTACTTCGACTTCCGCCTCTTCCGCCTGTGGAAAAGCCGGCAGCACTCCAAGCTGCTGGACTACGACGACCTGTTGTGACGCCGCCCGGCATGGTGGCGGCTCGTCGAGCCGGTTACAGCCAGCCTGAGCCTGCTTTTGTGCAGTTTGGAGGGTTGAAGATGGAGTCCTGCTCTTTCTCTCTCTGTTCCTGAGCCGATCCTGGACCGGCGGCGTTGGCCGGAGAGTTGGATCGCCGTTGACAGCAGTAGTCGGATCTCTTTTGGGTTTTTTTTTTTTTTTTTTTTTTTAGATGGACGCCCGTTCAGCCGGCGGCGTCCGTTCTCCTCCCTCAGCCATTTTGACTTTCTGCCTATCTCGTTGAGAAAAGAGCAAGAGGAGGAGCGGCTCGTCGTCCTAGCATTAACGTATCAGAGAAGCTAACTAGAGTTAGGTTTCCGAGTGCGGACGCGGCGGTAGATGTCTGAGTGGCGGGCGGGAACACTTTGCTGTCGTTGTTTTGAATTGCCTTGAGCCAAGCTGTCTGCTCTTTAAAGATGGAGGCTCACAGGGATGGGGGTGTTCCCTTTTTTTCAGGTGTGGAAGTAGAGCTCATATGTAAATAAACAAGTGCTTAACTGGGAGTATTAGAGACTAGATTTCCAGCGACTCTCTCCCCACGCTTTCATGTGAAGATTTAGACATGTGACTTAGTCTTATTTAAAATTAGAGTTGTCTATTTAACGCAGCTTTTTTCTTTTTTTTAAAAAAAAAAGAAGAATTTCAGATAAATGTAATAGTATTTCGTACAGACTGTTGTATTAACTCAGGTTAAATCTCTTGTTTTTCTACTGAGAATCGTCCTACAACATACTGTAGAGCCGAATGGAAGGCCTTCCCCCTCTTCAGCGAACCCTTCTGACCGTCAGGGATGTGGTGTCGTCTTCGCCCGTGTGTGTCGGGCAGCGCTTTTCCCCGTAGCCAAACGCGCCGACGTACCCGTGCATGTTTCATGACATTACAGCGTTACGTTCTGAGCCAACGCTCGGCTATTATTCCTCCGAGCCGGCGGCTTCCTTCCTTTATTTCCCCCCTCGGCGTGTTCGTGTTGCATGTGAGTGTCCATAGCTTAGCTAACCGCATAGCCGCCCTGCAGACCAGGCGCACACGCTTTGTAGTGACTTTTAAAGCAGAAATACATACTGCATATTTATTTTATTGAAAAGATTTACTCACATTGTTCGACTCTTACTCGAAGCTCGACTTGAATCACTCGCAGTAGCAACAGAGTGAGAAACTTGACTCTCTCTCTGATGATATACTAAACCAGTGCTGTTTACAGTGAACTTCATTATACTCTGTCGTACACGCTTATGGCATTTATAGTCTTTTTTTGAAAAATATTTTGCTTAGAATTACTTGTGTTTAGTTAAAATAATGGAGTAAATTGTGGAGATGTTTGATTTACATCAGATACATTGAAAAATGGAGGTAATATGTTGTAAGTTTTACACTTTTTAAAGGTTTGGAGAAAGGTTTCCCACAATGCAACTGGATTGCATTTAATTCTTTTTCTATTTTCCAATAATCGGGTATTCTCACGAAGATGTGAGCAGCCACCATGACACCATCACATGCCGTTTTTCCCCCTCCATTTATTGGCGGGAAAAAAAGTAAAGATCATTAAACAGTTTCTAAAGTGGGAATCAAACAAACTCCAGCTGGAAACACTTTTTGATGCAAAATTTAATAAAATCCCAAGAGTGCCCCTTTAAAATGTTACCTGACAGGTGTTCATTCTGGGCTTTTCTAACCTGTTTCGCCGCGTTGTCCGAACCTGCATTTAACGAACGGTGACTTTATTTTTCTAAAAGCAAGGGCTGAACCCGGCAGAGCGGCGAGCTGCAGGATACTCAACTTAAACAGAGAGGAGGAAGCTCATATCAAATTTAAAAGGGTAGAAGTGCTGAGTCGGACAGGATGAGTGACATTTCCATCGCTTTGTCTCACGCTTGTGCTGAGGTGGCCGTGTCCTCCATTATTCTCCCTCCTCTTCCTCCTCTCAGCAGAGCCGACGTCCTCACGGTGATACGAAAAGACAGGGGGAGGTGATTCGGGGGAAGGGTTTGTATTTTCTATATGGTAACACAGAAGATGTGTCATATGCTTCCTAACTTTCTATCCAGGCTTCCCAGCACATGTCCAGTGGGTGACGGCGTCCCTGTTAGTCGTGTCGCGTCACGTGTTTCCGTAGCTGCTGCTTCCTGATCCGTCGGGCCCGCCGAGCTCGAAAAAACAAAGTGTAGCTCTGTGAAGTGTGCGGGATTCCAGACGGAGGACTCGCTCGCCGCTGCTGTGCGTGTTAATGCGTCCGCCGTGACAGGAGAGCTTCACCCCGAAACGAAGTATCTCCGTTTAATGGCGGCGAGGATGTAAGACATTAAATATTAGTGAGCTCTATCTGTTTTATAGTCGAACTGCTTTTTCTCGAGGGCAATAATGACTGCTGCCACAGGCTTTTTGGACTGAAGCCCTTCGGGAGGACGAAGGACATCGGGGCTGATTTTGATTTTCCTCAGTGACATTGACGCCGTCTTTTTGCCTCACCTGCTCTCCATTATGCGACTGCTGAAGACTTTCTGCTCCGGTGTTTGAGTAACTGTTTTATTGCGTTCACAGAAGAAAGAGAAACTCAGATTTATGTCTCATTATCTGGTAATTACAACACCCAGCGGTCCTAGAAAAAACAAGTGGTTGTGGAAGCTGTCACTACCTCAAGTGTTCCCCACGAATTTACAAATTGAAAATCTTCGTTTTGAGCAGAGCGCAGATGCTTGAGCACGTTCGTTATACGAATGGTGACCACCCATAAACAGTGCTGTTGCACTGAGCAGTTGCAATTACCAGACGTGAAGCCTAAATCTTTTTGTTTTTTAAGGTTTCTCCCCTCTTCATGTTATTGCGTTGAATCACGTCTGTGGTAGAAACGTGCACACTGTTGTCGACCGATGGTAATGCCACAAAGTAGCACGTTTCATGAGATCGCTGTAAGAAACCGGCGGGCTTTTTACTTCCTGTGCCATCAACATGTGTGTCCCACTGTAAGCTCTCCAATAGTGTTTGAGTCCCTCAGTTACCTCTGCAGACTTGACTTAAGAGAGTGTTTTATCATGTTTTCTTTGGATCTGTTGTTCCATTTGAAGCTTTGCTGGATGTGACTGATGCAGACTTCCTGCTGCTTTACTTACTGAGTCATAATGTACATTTTCATGTTACATGTTGTCAAAAACATGGTCACTTCCTTGAACTACTTGCTTTTTTTCATGAAACTGACCCAAGTATATAATATCTGATGTCTAAAATGCTAAAAAAAAAAAAAAAAAAAAAAAAATCATGGAGCAAAACAATGTAATTTATTCAGTTGAGGCTATTTTTGACAAAGGAAACATTAATCCATCACTTCCTGAAGGTTGTGATATGTATCTCTTCAAAATATCATGAAATGAAATCTTGAGGTCTCTCACTATTTCAATCCATTTTGGTCACTGCACATTTAATTTCAAAGACTTAATTTGTCTCTAATGGGAAATTAAAAAGTATTTAGAGCCCATTCACACAACTTCTTCAGGGAAATCTGCAAACTTTGGTTTTGTTTTGGGTTTTCTTTGCGCTGCTCTCATGTTTGAATTCATTCTCCAACAAGGTGCACATTAAAAACTCCGTCATGTGAATAAGTGGAGACAGACTTTTTGCACACAGCGGAGACCGATTGGGCCGACACAGTGAAGAATCACAGCTCTGAATGGTTCTCTGCATGGACAGGCGGTCGACATTAACACCGCGCTGAACCGAAAATCACGCATTCCAGTGAAAATGTACATTATGCTGAATATACCATGTGGTCAGTTCATTCATTTAGGATTCAGACACAATTTCTAAACTGTGTAAAGTCTGGCTGCATGTGCTTGTTCAGAGGTTTGGTTTTGTAGATTATTTTATTGGCACTTTCCCATTGAAAGCCTGACGGAGAAGATTTGGCTTTTTTTTTTTCCACAACCTCAACTGCTCTGATAAATACATGTTCCTAACATGTGACACTGCTAAAGAAGGAAATGATCAGTTTGCAGCCATTTTGTTCCAGTGGAGAAACAATCTACCAAAGCTGGTATCATACTTGTAGGTATTTGTCATTTGTTTTGTAATATTTTTAATCAGACGTCTTCAGGCTGTGTGGCAGTGTTCGCCGTCTCTCACACTCACTTCGCTAAATGTGGATCTGACCTTAATAAGTGTTGTTTAGACTTCACCTCTTTCTCCTGTAGCAATATCTGCTGTGTGAGAGTACTGCTGTGTGCAGCTCATACGTCTGCGATCATGAGGGACCGCGGCGGCCGCTAACACCTCTGAACACGCGCTGCTCTGCGGCTCTGCGGCTCACGGACTAGAACCAAGCTCTCCACTCTTCTCCTTTGTGTCCTGCTGCAGTGTGGCGGAGCCTCAACGCCGCTCCGAACAGATGCTCCTGCTTCCGGCCAGTGGAGTTCAGCTGGATTCATTCAAATGCAGCACAGTCATTCAACGCACTCTTAGAGGGAAAAACCAAACAGTGTCACACGTACAAGTGGAACAGTACCAAGATAAAACCTGAAAACTTTCTTTGGAATTAAATTTAAATCCGAATAAACAGTTTATTCTAATTCAGGAGCGGAATTACATGTGAACTCGATGTGACTTTATTGTGGTCAGTCTGCGCGCCCGTCGCCATGACGGAATATTCCAAAATGGTCTGTGGTTCAGACGATTTATTTAAAGGTGCATTAAGGAGTTTTTCAACTTTAAAAATATTTATTTTCCACCATAAATATGTTACAAATATTTAATTGTGTGTACAATGTACCCTGTCATATTCATTGTAAGTACCTCTAACAGCGCTAAATTGTCACTTGAAAGTTGCAGTGCCGGTCCGGCACCAGCATTTTTTTGGGGGAGAATTTGAGATGATGTGAGGTAGTGCGCGCTCCCGCTGGCCTGATTCCCTTAGGTTTCGTTTTACTCTGCCAGATGCTTAGCAGCAGCAACTTAGTAGTATTGAGGAAGGATCTTCCAGAAAGTAAGAAAAGACCGGCTTCTAGCACTGCCACAACTCCAGCACAGACCCCACCAGGTAAAAGAAACCTAAATTTTACTCGAGTGCTACTTAAAGAGCGAGGAAGGAGATCCCCTCTTCTGTGCACGTGACACAAGCCACAGGCATGAGTGTTTCACTAAGCTGCAGGCCTGCAGGGGTCGTTGTTTCTCATGAAACTTGCAAACTCCTTAATGCACCTTTAACAGTGGCTTTAAAAGAAATAGATCTAATGAAAGGAGTTGATAGATGGGCGCAAAATAATGAGGACATTTTCAAAGCTGTTGCATCAAAGTTAATTGAGAAAGAGAGAGAGAAAAAATGGCCGCCAACATGCTTGATTTACTTCCTGGATACTACGTCCCGGGCGCCCCCTGTCCAATCAGAACGCTCTACAGGCCCAGCGTTAAAGAGGATTTCGTCCTTCATTTTTCCAATATAAACATGAAGCTCACCAATATAATTTGGAATTACTTAATTCAGAATAAACCAATTGTGAATGAAAACACCATGTAACCACACTGAGTTTGGAGTCGTTATCCAGCAGTTTCCGTGTCTGATCTGAGTGAGCTGTAGGAAATCCGCTCAGGAATTCACTGAAGACAGTTCTCCATCAGGTACCGCCACTAAATGCAAAAATAAATAAATAAAAACCAAATAACACCAGTCCTGTTTACCTGGAGAGAAGTTTCTCTTCACATAAATTCAGAAATCAAGACATTTGATCACATTTATCAACAAAAGTCAAATAAAGTGTCATTAGATATAACATATCCAAAAGCTGCAGTGAGCGCTGGAGGAAGCAGGACATCTGGTCCGTTTAAAGGCGAGGGGAGGAGAGTTTGCTTTGGAGAGGCTCTCATGTTGGATGTTCCTTGTCTTTGGGCCGCTGGCTGGGCGAACGCAGACATCAGATGTCAGGAGGCGTTTTAATGAGCGGCTCAGCCAAGCAGCCATTTCTATTTCCTGAGAACATAATCACACAAATCACCATCTTTCCAAATGAAGCCGCGTGTCCCATTGAGAGCGAGACGTCGTTAATAAGCGCTGCTGTTGTCGTGCTGTCCCCGCCGCGTCGTGACGGCTCGGTCGGAAGCGTGACCACGAAGACGAGGGAGAGACGCCGCTTTGATTGCCCCGACGCCTCCGGCTGGGCTGTGATTAGATTTCCAGAAAGGTGGAGAAAACAAAAAAAGGTGTTGATTGTCACATGTGTTTGGATTTACATGAACTCTGAAGTCATCGAACTGAGCGTTACGTTTTGTTTTTTTTTTTGTTTTTGTTTTTGTTACTAACAGTAAATGAGTGATAGATGTTAAGCGAGGCTTCTTCATCCCTGTGTCTTGATAGAATAAAATAAAACTTATGAAAGGTATAATAGCAATTAACATAGCTGTATATTTGTTGATTTTTGATACTAGTAGAATCTATATATGGGTAGCGTTCCTGAGCTTTTGGGATCTTCCTCATTAGAATAAACATTACAGAGAATTTAATCCGAGGTGGAAAATTATCGTATCTGAACTAATAGCAGAGAAGTGTTGTTGCATTGCACAATGTTGGTAATAACCTGTGAGAACATTTGTTTTTAAAGGTTTTTTTTTTTTTCCAGTAAACTGTAGTTCTACACAGCTCCTCTGAATCGTGTCATTATTGCAGTGGGAAAAAGTAAAAAGTGCTTGTTCTCAGATATTCTCTGCTGAAAACGAACAAACTTTCAGAGCATCTGCAATACATCACCAGCTTCATTTACGCTGCGCAGGCTGCATTAGACCCGTTTCCTCTGGCCACTCATGCAGTAGATTGCAATAAAAGCAGAATCCTGTGGAGAATTATCGCAGCAACATGTAAGGAATAAAGCTAATAGTGAATTATTTCAGTGACGCTCAGGGCCTGGAGTGCAGCACAAAGGGTCAGAGAGCAAACTGACGAGGCAGTCAGGGACGATGAAAAGACTCAAAACCACAACAATCAGCTGAAAGACAACTTCTGAAATTGCCAAATACATCAGTGTGATGATCCAAGAGACACACCTGCAAAGAGCCAAAACGCCCACTGAAAGCTGCAAAATCACTATAAAAGAAGCACAAAGTCAACAGGAACGCATGAAAGATAGCAACTAAAAGTTAAACTACAATAATTCTACAGCTGGAGTGAATCCTGAAACTTCAGACACACAACAACTACAAAAACACTTTAAGGAGGTGAAAATGAACCCCAGAAAGACACAAAGTACAAAACAACAAACATACAAAGACAGAACAGACAAAATGATATAAAACCACTTGATAACACAAAATTATAAAAAAAAAAGTCAAATAACAACAGGCAAACAACAATGATGAAAAGATTTGACTGTGAAGAGACACACAATGCAGAAAGGCTTCAAACCACTTTGTGGCCCTTCAGAATGGTTTTGTTTGTTACTAAAACAACTACAGAATGGCAGAAAAACCACTTCAGCAGTTACAGTACCAGGTCAGAGACATGTGATACAACTGTGAGGCACGCACACAAAAAAGTGCATTGTGAAGACAAAACAATGGCAATGACACACAAAACACTTTGAAGAATAAACAATGATACATAAAATTGAAAAAAATAACACCAATGTTGGAAATGGTCAAATTGGTAAAGAACTTAAAGACAAGCCATCAAAGAAGAAGCAAACTGCGAACTGGACAGTGAAAAGACTGCAGAGATACAAGATGAGCCCAAAGAAACACAGAGTCTTTAAAGAGCCGCTGCAAAGCAACAAAAGTACATTTGTGGGAAGTTTTTTGCCTTGGTGATTTATCACTTTCTTGCGTTGCTTTCACTTCTTATTTGTGGCATCAGGAGCTTCTGTTCCACCTCCAGCCTTTCTAATGTGATTTAACGTCATTTCAACTTGTTTCCTGTATAAATCAAAAGTTGCTGAGCAACATTTCCCATCATCTTTCTCATCGCACAGACCTGATCCTTATGATTTGATACACTAGAACACTTTTTATGTTTTTTTTAAGTAATGTGGACATCCAGTGTTTGGACAGAGGGTGTTTTAAGATCTGTGCATATTTAATGTAAATGTGTCGCCTTGCGCTAAATTCATTTGTGGCTCCAGTGAGAGAAACACTTCTAATTATCAGCTCCACAGATGGCGGCGACATATGTGCAGAGGCTGCAGATGTACATTGTTAGCTTCAGATACAAAGCGCATCCAGATGGAGCTGTCAGAAGCCAGTGGGACTGGGTGACGGAGCGGACGAGTCGAGGAACGCTCAGGACCAGGAACACGGTGGCCAGGCGCACCGGGCGCACCGGGACACGAGTCAGCAGCGTGTGATGAATAATAGAGGAGAGGATGAAGAGAAGAGGACCACACCTGCATAGAGCCCCGAGTGTGTGTCGAACTCCAGATGGAAAACTGGAACCCAACAGAGAGAGGAACGGAAAAAATACATTTTATTGCTTCGCTTCATCAAACCTTTGCACACGCATCAATAAACACTAATAAAAACTAACTACTAAATGACTGCCTGTTTTCATCAGCGTTGATCAAATGGGCTAAAAATAGGAACAATCTGTTCTCTACACAGCTTTCTAATCATGAACGATGCATTAAGGAGTGATGGACCCCAGATAGAAACACCTGTATGGTCGAGGAAACGTCTCTGTGATGCCTGTTCATTCTGCACCCCCTCACCTCGAGGGGGGGTTTACTGTACCCTCTGCAGATCTGTAATGTGGATGATGGTTCACCGTGTCCCTGCAGCGTCGTGTCGGATCAGATCTCAAGCGCGCGGCAGAGCAAACACCGAGGGGTTAAAACAACACAGGACTGCCAGTAGGGAGGTGTGGGAGCCGATCTGCCGACGGAGCGAGCTCAACATGTCGTCTGACAGATTTACTGAGTCTAATAACGTTTCCATTGCTGGTGTTTGCGTCTGTTCTCATGCCTCAGCAGAGTTGCTGCTGGTATCATGGTGAGAGTTCATCGGGTTTTGGGGTCCGTTGATATGACAACAGAGCTTGAAGCCAAAGAAAATGAAGCTTTCTGAAAACGCGTCTTTATGTTAATGGAGTAAAATTACTTTTCTGAAAGTTTGCTACTGGCCATGCGCACGATGGCTGTACTAACTAGTTCCTCTGCTCATGCTCAGTAAATGGACAATAAGAACAATGTTTTCCTCCAGTGTCATGACTCCCAGTTCAGACTCTCCTGGTCCCGGTACTTTCAGAGTTGACAGTCACCATAATAACAATCCAATCTGGTGTTCTGTCCGTATGAATGTGTGTGCTTCCTATTGTCCTGCTCTCTGTGCTGGTGTGTGTTCTCGTTACAAACCAAACATCAGCACCAAGTCGTGGCCCAACTTGAAGACTGCATTGATTTAAACATTTCTGCCTTTTGCATGTAATCGGACATTGTTGTCAAAACGTAAACACGAACTTTTCTGAAACAAAAATGATGCGTTTTCACTTGCGACATTCATGCTTAAGCGTGGCCTAAATTAAGACTTTCCTTGAAGTTAGGTTCCCATTGGGTCTGAATGGACACGAGACTTCAACAAAACTCTGGAACATAGATTATATCCCCAGTGTAAATGATACCAATCATATTATTGATCAATTATATACCCAGACCACATCATGGTTTCCCTTAAAACATTTACAAGCTAATTCTTTCTATTTCAGTCATTATTACTATTCTGAATGATCCTCCTTCCCCTCAGTCTCATTTTGATCAGATTGTGGTTTTAACCATTGGCTGGGCTCAAGAAGATTTCAAGATCTTCAAATGTTCTGAGGCTTTCTGGGGTTTGTGTATAGATGCTCCAGTGGATGAAGTCTGAAAGCAAACCACTCGATTTAGCTATCAACATTTCAATCCGCTGATAAACACAAAAGCTCCAACTGCTTCCATAAACATCACCGGTCAGTGACCACTGTGCTCAACCTGTTTCAAAAGCAGGTCAAAGGAAGCATCTGAAGCTCCATCACCACCTAATTTCACACAGAGACCATCTTATGGGACACATGTATATCGCAGTCTAATCCCGGGATTAGTGAGACCTGCACTCTGTGACCGCCGGCACGCCGGGCTCCACTACTTGATGCTGATTGAAACTGGAGGCCGGCTCGTTCGTCCCGCTGGCTGTTGCCGTAGATTGGTGTCAGCGGGTGCAGTAAAGTGCAACATGTTTTACTGCAGCCTTGACCTTCGCAGCCCCCTCTTCTTCCTCCTCCTCCTCCTCCTCATCACTGACAGCTCTGCTACCTGGAAGCTGGTCTCAAAGCAGATTTTATGGATTCTGTAAAAGGCATTTACAATAGCATGAGCCTTAAATCCTGCTGCTGTTTGAGCCTCGGAGCCTCTCCAATAGAATTTCCACGGTGCTGGTCGGCTTGGCGGTGCATCACCGGCTCCTGTTCAGAATATGGATGGTCTGAGGAAGCGTTATATGTTACTAATTCACTTTAATTGAAGATTCAGCACTGATGTCCTGTCTTAATGAGATACAGCTTGTATTTGCAAGGGCTCCATTGTGATCGTGTGATAAAGGAATCCCGAATCAGCCTGGAGATGTTGGTGTTTTCTAGTATCAATCTTGATTTATGTGAAGACAAAGAAAATCAATGCAGCCACTGAATTCCATCATGAATATCTCGTTCAGGTAGCCGGCCATTGATTTCACAGAAGGACAAAGAAAAACAGTCGATAGCATACTGGATTGGTCAGGTGTTAAAAAAAACAAAACATCTGTGACGGTGTTAAAGGCGTCCAGAGGAAGGCGGTGGGTTTGCTCAGAGGTGACCGTGGTGCTCCGGTGTTTTCTTAGAATTTAAAATCCGAACGATTTAAAGCACTCAGTCGCAAACTGGCTGTCTCACATAAAGTCTCCTTTCATCCGGAAAGCTCATTCATATTTAGAAAAAACTGAAGAAAATGACAGGTTTAATTGGAAGATCTTCTGATTGGTGGGCCCTTAAAAACACACCAATCCCCTTCTGCTACCAGTTTGAACAGCTTTAAAGGGGCACAGCGCAGTTTTAAATATTAAATTTTCAATTATTCAAACCCACACACGTTTTCGTTTGCCTGACGGGCAGCAAGAGCTATTTTTGCAAGATCGGAGTCGCTCCTATTTTCCTGTGCAGCGCACTGAAGACACAGCAATATGAGTGATTCGGGTACGAATCACTCTGAGCATGACGTAATGCGTGCTCCCGCTGGCCTGGTAATACTTAAGTTTCGCTTTGTCCGCCATTACTCCGCCAGATGCTTAGCAGCAACAACTGAGCAGTACTGAGGATGGAGCTTCCAGAAAGTAAGAAAAGACCGGCTTCTAGCACTGCCACAACTCCAGCACAGACCCCACCAGGAAAAAGAAACTTACATTTTACTCGAGCGCTGCTAAAAGAGCGAGGAAGGAGTTCCCCTCTTCTGTGCACGTACATGGGCGCATGCCACAGTCACGAGCTTTTCACTAAGCTACAGTTACGCCTAAGGCCTGCAGGGCTCGGTGTTTCGCATAAAACGTGCAAACTGCGCTGTGCTCCTTTAATTATATACTTGAAACTGGATCTGTGTTCAGAGATGATGATATGAGCTCTGCCTTCACTCTGAAACAATGTTATTAGCAGGGCCAGGTCTACACAGGGGCAAGTAAATGTCAAATAAATGTTGTGCCCCCTAAAACTAAATCCCCCCAAATATATTAGCACGAGCACGCACCGCAGCATCTTTGCTCCGACGCTACATTTGCCCCCCCCCCACTGAACGCACATTTATGCTCCCCCATACACTTGATATGCCCCCCATGAGACGAATATCTGGCAACGGGTCTGTGACCAACTGCTACTCTGCACGTCAATGGTGGATTGGCTATTTCAGCACCATCGCCTTGGATTTATTGGTAAACAGCAACCCACTGTTAAACTTCACCACAATAGTCAATTGGCTATATCAGCGGCATGGACAGCAATTGGAATTCATCAATGAACAGAGACCCACTGTTAATCTTGACCAAAATGGTGTGTTTGGGTATTTCAGCACCATCGACAGTGCCTTGGAATCATCATGAAAGAGCAGCCCACTGATTTTCTGCACCACAATGGTGGATTATTTCAGCACCATGAACAGCATCTTGGATTTTTACCGAAACAGTGACCAACTGATATTCTGCACCACAATGGTGGGTTGGCTATTTCAGCACCATGGAGAGCGCCTTGGATTTATCTGTAAACAGAGGCTGTGTTCGAAACCGCATACTGCCTACTACATCCGTCCATACTCATACTATCCATCTTGCATCCTGCTTACTCAGTCCATCAGACAGTATGCAAAGCGTTTACACTACAGCATACTACATAATAACCCACAATGCATTGCACTCCTCCCTGAGCAGAAATCGACCTGCTACGGCTGATTTCACTTCAGCTCTAAACTCTTCAAATGTACAACTTCATCGAGATGTTTTTGTAAATTAGGCGACAAAGTGGTGGTTTAGAGTCCGAGTGTGTCGTTTATTTGTCCGAATATCAGCCGTTTATGATTTTGTTTGGACGGATTCAGCGAAATTCAAGCCAGCCGCAGTGAGTAACACACTTCCGGTTATTTTCACCAAAATGAACCACCCCTTTCTCTTTCTCGTGCAAAAAAACCCTCAGTGATAAATCTGTGGTTTTACTTTGAAAACAAGAAGCCAATCTTTCAGCAATATATCTCGCTTAACATTTGGACCGTTTGGACCGGTGTCCTGTTAACGGACCAGTTATGATGCCAATTATGATGCTTTACCGACGGAGAGTTTTTTTGGCTCTTCAACAAAGATCGCCTCGCCATCTTCAGTACATCATGGTCGCTTTCAACATGGACTTGTTGTCAGATGTGTTTTTTTTTAAATATATTTTTAATCAATGTAAATCCAATCAGAAATCTCGTAACATAACATACCTACGAGCACAAAAATTGGAGGGAAAAATATATCTAGAACCATACTCAGCTTGCTAAATGTACATCATTAAGAAACAATCATTGTGAACTGAATAAAGTTTATTCAAATGTCTGTCGCATTGCATCTTGGGTAGTTTCAGTATGAGTAGTGAACACACGATGTCTACTCAACATTTCTAGCGAATGCAGTATGCATCCGGGAACTTCTCGCCTACTCAAAATCGCATACTGCCAGTGTAAACACACTGCATCCTCAATAATTTAGTATGAGTAGTAGGTAAGTATGCGGTTTCGAACACAACCAGAGACTTAATATTAAAGGGGACGTTGATCAGTGGACCTCTTTTTTAAACCTGTAAACACTATTAAATAGTCTGATACCAATGTGAAACAACACCAAAGTGTCAAGTAATGCGGTTCATGTCTTTGCCTGCAAGCCCTGAAAAATGTTCTGCCTGGCTGTGAACGCTCGGTTTCACTGAGTTTTTTTCAAGCCGGGACCGTTGTGACGTAGATGTGATCTGGACTTCCTTATATGGTCATGCTCAGACTCGGCCCTGGCTTCTCTGTGCCTGGTGTGCCTGTGTTGGTGTTAGATCCAGAGAACATGGCTCCCAGAAAATATTTATTTGGATATCCTGGAAAGGCAGTTTTATTTGGCTTTCCTGAAGACGAAATCGGCCAGGCAGCAGTGGAAAGCATTTCTTTTTCCGGGTCAAAAGAAGACAAATACTCCAGTCTTTGTCTGCCAACGGCATTTTGCACGGCACTGTTTTGCAAGGGGTAAGTTAGAACTTTTCAGTGTCCTGTGTTTATTCTGTGTTAGCTATAAAAGTTATTTTAGATGGTAAGGTTGGGTGCTCGACGAAATCATCAGCTGATAGGGGAATAGCGCAAAAAAGTTACCCACTTTGCCTTACCGGCAAAGTGGGTGTGACCAATCACAGCGAGTGGAATGCACACATGGATGAGACTGGGATGGGGTCAACTGAACAGAGCGTTTTCGGAGGAAGGAGGAAAAGCAAGGAAGCGGCTCAGTAAAAGACACAGATCTAAGAAGCTTTCAGTGCCGGTTATCCTGTATAGGCCCTCTAGAGGGGGCTAGAAATTAAATAAGAAAAAGCAAAACCGGCCGATCAGCATCCCCTATAATCTTTACCACAACACTCAATTGGCTATATCAGGACCATGGACAGCGAATTGGATTTCCTCAATGAATAGAGACCCACTTTTGATCTTAACTAAAACGGTGGATTGGCTATTTCAGCACCATGGACAGTGCCTTGGATTTATCTGTACACAGTGACTTAATATTAATCTCTACCACAACAGTCAGTAGGCTATATCAGCACCATAGACAGAAAATTGGAATTCATCAGTGAATCGAGACTGACAATTAATCTTTACCAAATCCGTGGTTTGGCTATTTCAGCACCATGAACAGCGCCTTGAAAACATTTTGAAAGAGTGAACTACTGATATTCTGCACCACAACGGTCGATCAGCCATTTCAACAGCATGGACAGCGCCTTTGATTTTTAATAATACAGTGACCCAGGGCCGGGTCTACGCAGGGGCAAGAGGGGGCCTGGCCCCCTCAAATAAATGTTGTGCCCCTTCAAACTAAATCCCTCAAAATATATTAGCACGAGCACCCACCGCACCATCCTCGCTCCGACGCTACATGCGGACATCCCCCCACCCCTGCCCCCACGAACGCACATGATATGCCCCCCCTGAGACGAATGTCTGGTGACGGGTCTGGTTATTAGCCCAGCTGAGGTGTCGTTGTCCCAGTTCTCAGTCTGAGCTGGTCTGGCTGTAAAAAACAAGGAGAGTAATGGAGGCTGTCAGTATGATTAACCTTTGCCTTGTTTATTCCCTTCTCCCCGTGTGTCGGCCATCCAATCGCGGCCATGTCGGCCATCTATCTCCTCCTTGCCCTCTTGGTTGCTCCTGAACCCCCCTCCTCACCGCCCCCCTTTGTTTGAAGGTTAATTGGGTTTAACCCAGGGCATAGATCATAGCACGGAGATCAATCAGTGGCCTTTTACATCGTTCTGTGTGTGTGTGTGTGTGTGTGTGTGTGTGTGTGTGTGTGTGTGTGTGTGTGTGTGTGTGCAGAGGTGGGTTAATAATCTGGACATAAACACTGGTTTCACAAAGAGATAGATAAAGTATGATGAGTTTAGTTTTAGTTTAAACTCAGCCTTACAGATTCACCTGACATTCATTTTACTGGCAGTAATTCAGATTTATTGGATTCTAATACACTGAACACACTTCCATATTCAACCCCTGGAAGCTGAGACTATTTTAGGTTTCTGCTGAAACTACTATACTATATACTATACTATATTTCCAGCATCCGTGGACTTTCTGCTTTGTGTTGCTTTTGAGTTCATATTGTGGACAAAACCAAAGAACCCTGAGACTTAATCAAGACCAAGACCAGAGCATTCCAAAACCGAGGTCAGACCAAATTCTTAAGAGGTCAAGACTGAGTCAAGACCAGTGCCTTGAAAATGTGGTCGAGATACCAAGTCCGGTCTTGAGTTCTACAACACTTGCTTGCTGGTCTTGCATGTAACTAATATTGTGACTGAAGGATGATCTATGAATTTTTACGATCAACAATGGGCCATTTTCACAGCTTCACTACTTCCTGAAATTAACTGTGCACATTCATTTCCTGTCTTGCATTATTGGCCAAAATGATTAATCCAGGTGTGTTTTGTTGCAGCAGTCTAAACCAGACACACCTGGATTAATCAGTTTGGCCAATAATGCAAGACAGGAAATGAATATGCACAGTTATTTTCAGGAAGTAGTGAAGCTGTGAAAATACTCCATTCATTTCTTTTCACTTGAAATTGTGTTTGAAGCATGTAAACATGTTTTGGAATGTTTATGTTGATGTTTGTTTGCTTATTCTTGTACCTGAGGTCTTCCTCTTTATTTATTCATCTATCCTGTGCAATATCAACATTTCTATATCATTACTGCAGTGTTTCAGGCTGTCTGGAGCAGGGATTTCTGTGTTACCTCCACAGAGAGGCTCTTGTTGTAAAAAGGCTGAAGGTCTCACGTCTCACGCTGTCTGTCAGGAAGTGAAGGCGTCCAGGAGAGTGTGTTTTGTGTACCTTTGGGGTGAAACATCTGTAAACTGAGATCAGGGTGAGGATGCATATCATCGCGGAGGCCTTCCAGCAGTCCTTCCCTTTATCCACACGTCACTCGGACCTCGTCGGTCAGTCCATCCTTCACTTCAACTCGACCTTGCTCTCATTCATCAACATTCCAGTCAGTCAGACTGGAGGTGGTCATAATGTGTACAAACACACACAAACTACACACACGCTTCACAAAGCCAGCAGGACTCCTGTTAATTGGCTTGGTTCAGTCATTTCACTGAAATATTCTGCAGTATGTTCTTTCCAGGTGTTTGATTATTCTCAGGTAAATCTTTTTTCTACTTGCTAAATATGAAACAGAAACCTAAAACAAATAGAAATAGCATCTCTTTTACTGGTCCTGAACCAGATTTTTTGGACAACAGCTTTTCACATTTATTCTACAAACTGCCAAAATATTTTTCTCGAGATGAAAACAGTGGAACGACGGAGCGAAGCCACCGTGTTACCAGCTGTGTGTCGACTCTTCAGGCTGTTGATGGGAGAAAACCTATTTTTCTTTTAGCCATATCTGCGACTGGCTTGATCCATTTTCAGGTTTTTGGCATTTATATTGTTTTTCCTCTTTTGTTACTGTGACAGTAAAGGTGTGAAAAACAGATTTCTCCAATTGGTACAGCATAACCTTCTGGCTTACGGCAAGCGCGGGAGAGACGTTTAACATAACATCATAGCTGATCGAGTGAATAAGTCTTGAGCCTCATTAACTGGTCAGTTTGATTGATCTACCAATCATCATTCGTGGAGGAAAAACACGTCGATCACTTGAGCTTAGAGAAGAATGAGGAAGAAATAAAGCAAATGGCCATTTGTTGATTAACAGATAAAAACTTTATTCCTTCATGGATTATACTGTGTTTCTTTTTTTACGAGCTAGCATAAAGACTGCCATAAAAGCAGTGTAGCCACGGGTGTCTGTGTGTGTTCTGCTTCTATAACCTCTTCCCATTACTCTCTGAATGAGACCTGCGGCGATGACTGACGCTCTCGTTTCAAGTTTAAACCCTCCGAGTGTCTGAACTTGGCAGATAAGCAGGTATCTGGGTGACTTCTTTAAGCTTTTGGGGTAAAACTGTTCAGATGTTTTCCCGTAAAGGGACAGATATGTGACTCTAACTTAAGAGAACGGCTTCAAGACGCTTCTTCGTAATGTAGCGCTGGATTTATGGGGGAATGGTGACAATAATGTGGAAGCACAGGGCTTCTCATGGTGAGGAGACAAAGTTTCATTTCCTGGCTCGATGGTTTCTGTGAGGAGTTTGCTTGTTCTCAGGTGGTAGAGAAGGTTGTAGGTTTGATTTTTCCCCTGCCCATGTATTGAAGTGCCCTTGGGCAAGATATTTGAACTCTAATTTCTTCCAAATGGCTCTAGTACCCACAGCTCAGCCACCAAAACTGTGATGGAGATAATTCCGAGGTGGTCTGATGTTTTTATCTTTATCTACAAAGCAACAGCACAACAGGAAAAATGAGAACAGTGATTCAATCTGAGGCTCAGATGTTATATACTGGATACTCCGAGGACTGGTACAAAAGGTGGGTCAGGTTGGGTCGGGTGTGTTCAAGCGCCAGATTCACTCTTGTCCTCCACCCTGCTGGTTTCCTGGCGGCAAAACAAACCAGGCGAGCGCAGCATCAATCGAGTGAGCCTGCTGCTGCTGAACCATGGTGGCATTTAGGATCTCCGCTGGGAAAAAGCATCACGTTGCTCCAGAATGGAGCTTCAAGCACATGCCCTTGATTTGGAGACAACTGGCAGAGGATGTTAAGGATGTGTGTTTCAATCTGATCTTTCACTGTCCAGCAGCAGAAACATCCCAGCTCCCTCTTCATGACCTGCCTTTGTAAGAACATCCTGAATGATTTAACGTCTCCTCAGAGCTGCAAGTTCCCGTTTATCAGCTCCACTTTGTTTGCAGTCTCCCAGAATTGTAAAGCCTTTCAAATGTGACAAGTTTACAATAGACTGAAGCTCCCAAGTGGCACAAAATGTAATGTTGATTCGCTACCAGCAAGCTCACGGTCCAGGAAAGTCTTACTTAACACAGACACAGTTCTGTGCATTTTCTCAGGTTTCTGGCCGTAATAAAGCCGGTTTTGCACGGGGATTGAACACAGGACTCTGAGCATTTCTAAAGATGAGGCATGCTTTTTTTGTTGGGGTGCTTCAGCAGTGCTCAGCTCCTCTGCACAGTCAGCTGGCAGCGAAAGCTGCCTCGGTAACACTCCACCTCGCTCGACCCCAGGGAGAAGGTGGAAAATGAAAATCAGCTGAACTGGAGCACCTGCTGGTCCGTTGCTGCTCTGCTCGCTGCAAGGTGATCCTCTGCCCCCACTCCGCTGTGTGTCTTATCTCCTCTCGTGACAGTCCAAAAGGTTTCCGGCCCTGACTCATCCTCCTTCCTGCTTTTTTCCTCAAGTGGTTTGCATTGTACACTTGCAGCGGATGTAGGAAGTGGGCTCAGAGAGAAATGAACTCAGGATAGTTTTGCTCTCTATTTATAATGAGGAAAACATTTTGTTTCTTGTGCACCAAATTCGCATTATAACTTAGACCACATTTAATGTGTGCTCATAAGTCTTATGCTAAACCAGAAGTGTCAAACATAAGGCCTGTGGACCAAAGTTGGCCCCGCAAGCGACTCCAACCCGGCCTGTCAAACCAACAGTCTCTCAACACCACAGTGGGACAGAAAACTGTTTAGATTTCCTTTCTGTGATGCAGAAATCCTAAAATGTTCTAAATTCAAATAGACTGCAAAACCTTGGATAAGACCTTTCTAGTTCTCTAGCAATGCGTTACATTGAGAATAATGCTGGATAAACTGATAACTTACTGTCATACCACAAATGACATTACGTCATTCAGTTTTGAAGCGACTGAGTATTCAGGCTCCTTCAGTGGAGTTAGCCTGGCATCCCTAAAGTTTTTCAACTGTAAATATAAATAAGAATAACAGGAACTGGATCCCTAAACATGTTGTTCCCCAGAGAGAATGAATCCCTTCATCAAACCTCTGCCGCTGTCAGCCAGTCGTAATTGAACGCTTGTCAATCAGCCTGTCCTCATTACTGAGGAGATAATCTAGCCTCTCCACACTCAGCGTCTGGCTGTGAGTGATGTTTCGTAACAATGAGCCTGGAACTATTTTCCAAGTTGGATAACCGTCACCTGGAGGGTTTCAGAGAGCTTCTTGATGTAGCTCCATATCCACAGGTCAGCTGGGGGCGTTTTCCCAGTGGGTGGACCTTTGTAACTGTAATCAGGACACATTCTGATGAATTTTTGGCTGCTTCTTCAGACACAGTTTACCCCAGTAAGCCACTGAAACTTCATATAGCAAACCTGGATTTAAACTCCAGGTCTCCAACACTCAAGTTCAAGACTTAACCCATCATTTCACCAGCCTGAGGTCGACTAAAGCAGGAACATGCTCTGCTTTCAAGGCATCTAACCAGAGGGCAGCTGGAGATCAGTTAGGAGAGAAGATTGTCTTTAAATTTTGCAGGTTCAATTCCCCACCTTCCCTTATCTATATGTCAATATGTCTTTGAGGAAGACACTGAACCCCCAAAACTTGTCCAACCTATCTGAGCACCTCAAACGACTAAAAACCAACAGAGCCAGAACCGTCAGATCTATAACAATCTGGCCCAGAACCAACAGACTCACAGGGCTTTGGGACTTCCCAAAAACCACAATGCAAACAAAATCAATTACCTGATCTGGGAAGAGTTATACTTTTAAAGAACTATAACAATTGATCCCTAAACACTGTTAACATACATGAACAGACTTTATTTTCACGTTGAAGATGTGTGAGGGGGGGCTTCTCCTGAAAACAAGTTGAGTTTACATGAAGTCACCTGTTTCTGTTTTTGGTCTTTGAGCCTGTTTCAGCGGGTTGATGTGGGTGGCCCTCTGATGAGAATAAACAATGAAAAGTGGTCAAACTACACCCACAGGAGCCTCGTCTCTGATGATGAGATCCTTCATAAATTATACATGCAGCGTTTTATTAACACTTGTTTGTTCGTTCTGTATTTTCTAAATACTCCAAATGTGAAACTGTACTCGTGAGATTTGCAAACTGAGGAGAATAAATACTGTGAGACAAGCTCTTAATGCTTGTAAGTCACCAATTATCCTGAAGTATATGGAGCTCACAAACTGTGCGCAGAGATAAAGGCCTCCTCCTCGGGAGGCGTAATTGAAGCAACCTCTCCGACTCTCCTCAAGCTGAGTCCAGGCACTCCTTCACGCTCCTGATTGCGTTGCTCATTTGCCTAATCAGGGTGTGTTGGATTTCGACAGGGCAGGCGGGAGGGCACTGAAAGAGGGAGGGAGGGGCGGGCTGTTGACGTTGGTGACAGGAAGGAGGACTCCCGGGGGTCGACCCAGTTCAAGCCAACAGCAGCGGGATCGGGACGGGACTTTATCTTTTCACACTCAAAGCATTGACAGGACCGGCATCGACCAGCGGAGGCTTCATGGCCTCTGAGGGAAAGATGCTCCACCATGACAGGAAGTGTTTTTATGCACTAATACCACTTTCTATACCAGAGGATGAGTTCGAGTACTAACCTTTAGCTAGTTACCGATACAGTGAACTGAGATCAAAGCAAATGCGTGCTTTATATGTAAAAGATGTGTTGTCAAGGAACCACCTCTGCACAGTCTCTGCACTACATAACCAGTTTTCATATCAACGTAGACACACTAACTGATCTGTGCATCCACACAGAATGGCTTCTTTGCTTCTTTTTTAACCGTCCGCTGTCTCATTTGTACAAACTCCAGAATCAGTGAGTAAACTGGAGCATCTGCAGCTCGGGATTCGGCCCTGCTGTCACTCTCAAACTGACTGTTTTTAACACGGGAGTCTTAGAAAGACTTGGTGCTAAAACAAATAAAAACAAAGGCATTGTTGCGTCACACACTCGTGAGGAAGATGCACCTGCTGTGGCTTCAATCTGTGGGCTCAGATTTGAATTTCAACCTTCATCTTCCATCCTGTTTCATCCACATCGGGGTTGTGGGATCGAGGAACGGATCCCAGCTGATGGATGAGAGCAGAGAGCACAGAGAATCGGGTACCAGTCCACGACACAACGGGATAGTAGCATTAATAAAAACCACAGTGTTTTCAGTTTTTCTGCCTTTTGCATGGAAACAGAAAACAGTTTCAATACAAACCTTTTCAGATCAAATGATGCATTTTGACTTGACGTGTTGTGTAAACTGGGCCTCACTAGACACCGATGAGCTGAAGGGACTGAACCGAACCATAAATAAATGCACGTGTAGTAGATTAATTCAAATGTCAAGAATATCGATTGTGAATTTATAAAGATTTTCTCTTGTCTTTAACTTCTTCTTGAAGATTTTTCAGCTGAAGCTGCATTGATTGTCACGTCATATCGGTTTACTGTAAAACTTCACACTTCTTTTGTATCATCTTAACAAAAACAGGAGCTACATTTAGTTCCCCTCTTTCAATCTCAAAGTTCAAATCAAATGTTATTTTTATCAGTTATTAAGCTGAGGACAGAAATGTTCGTTTCTTATAACATTCTCATGTGTAAATGTAGCAGAAGACCGTGATGGCATGTTAAGTCCAATGAGTGCATTAAGCCAATACCTGGGGAACCATTCAGAGGCTAATGCACACCCAAAACACCGAGACCCAGACATCTAGAACACTAAAAACCACAACATTTAGAGAGAAATACTCAGGTTAGAGGCATTAAAGGTGTTGTAGGCAGGATTCCGCATCTCTGCCATCTTGCTTAGGGTTACCTAAGCAAGATGGCGATTTGAAACCCAGCACAGCCAATCCTGTCCTGTTTTCTCTGACATCACGCCCTTACGCAAGTTAAGACCCTCCCACATTAATGTGCGATGAACGCCCCTCGACCAATCACGGTTAGAGCCTCAGGGGCTCTTCTGATTGGTCAAAGATACCTGGAGCTGTCGAGATTCCTTTTCAGCTCAGAACAGAGACAGACGGAAACGCTGTGCCCTCGCGGTAGTGCAATTATGCTACACTCCTAAAGGATTATCAATGGATACTCTAACATTTAATCCAAAGAAAACACAGAAAAATTAGCATTGACTAGCAAAATCCTGCCTACAGCACCTTTAAGAAGTGAAGCAGCAGTGACATGTCTGTGTTTCTCACTTCAGAGTGAAATATAACTTAATCTCACATTCACTGCATGGAATTCTGTTCGGTTTACTGCATGACATTGGCCACATTTGGCCACATAAGAATTTAATGACACCACATCTGAAATGAAAACGTTTGTGCGTTTCGTTTCAGAAAAGTTCACGTTCAGGAAAACAAAGTCAGTTTTTACGGCAACGGTAGAAACACTGAAACAGATTTGGTAAGCTTGCCGGACAATCAGGAGAATCTGGACTGGGACCAGGACCAGGAGAATCTGAACTGACAGTCACAACACTTGAGAGGCGGCCATGTTTGTTACTATCTATCTACTCACATTTTGACCTTGTAAATGGAGTTTAAGTACAGCAAGAAAGCAAAATCATCAAATTGGCACAATTACCTCTAACTCACCTTGTACATTTTGCCAAGTTTGACCAATGTAGGCTTGTTTGTCATGTTCCTAAACTGTATCATTGCGTCTGAATGACAGAGTTCTGGATGTGAAGATGCCGCCAGCAGTCACAACTCGACACTTGTTATTTACAGTCTCCGTGTCCCGGCTTGGTGAATGGCAACGGGATACGGCCCGATGCCCGGCGACCATGTGAGCAGCGCTGCAGAAAGGTTATGTGTTGCTCTGTTATGTAACGGGCCGCTGGGAGCTGAGGTGTGTGTGGTTTTCTCTCTGACAGAAGCAGGTTAGGCCTTTGACGTGAACTCTCCCAGCAGACCTCAGCTCCACGAGCACAAACCGCAGGAGGTTTGAGGCCGAGCCACTGCTCCTGGCTTCCATCGCAGGGCACATCTGTCATGAAGAGGAAGGATTTCCACAATGAATTGAATGAATTCTGAGAATGTGTGACTCTACTCAGCAATGGAATGAATTCAGGCCTTTTTCACTTGACATTTCAAGTTAAAAAAACATAGTTTTGCTTTTGTCAAACTAAATCCAAATCAGTGAAAGGTGAACACATGTAAGGACATCTGCTTGTTTATTTGCCTTCAGCATCGTCTTCATCAGTGCCCGAAGAAGATGGTGTTCGCCTGGTCAAGGACCCAATTAATATTTCACAAGCAGATTACATAACATCATCTTCTGTGAAGAGCGCCTGACCTTTTAACCACACCGACAATCAATCCAGGACCGTCTCCCCGGCACAGTGTGAGCCGCGGGGATAATTACAACAAACAGGTCCGCGCAGGTCAGCGGCGCCTGGATCCTGAGTCGCCGTTTATCACCATCTCATCTCAACTCTGCCCTCTTAATTGTTTTAAGCGAGTTTAAATTTCAACTGTTCAGAGGAGAGAAGTTCGGAAGAGCTTTCTTTTCCACAAACTGCAGCTGGAAACATCAAATGGACACAGAATAACAGTTTGGATCTTTTAATAGCTACATTACTTATACTTTTATATCATTGATTGTACTTTATCGATATGATTCCACCATTCCTGGTACTTTTTGATACATTTTTTTACTCTTATAGGTTCTGTATTGATACTTCTTGCTGGTACTTCACTGATACTTTAAGCCATTACTGGGATGTTATTGATACTTTTTAGCTGTCAGTCATACTTTATTGGTGCATTTTCACTGTTACTGGTACATTATCAATACTTTTTCCTTTTATTGCTACTTTTTGACAGTTATCCGTACTTTATTGATACCTTTAAATTTGTCCAAATGGTTCACTGAAACACACCAAACTGGCATTTCACTTAGCACTTTTGCTACATTTAAATATCAGACAAAGCTCAACATAAATGGACAAATCTTTGAGAACTCTGGATTCATGTTTTTCCAGGAGACTTCTCAGTCAAATTATGCTGCAAACAGTATCGCGTGGAAGATGTGTCACTGTCTCCATCACAGAACCCGGGTCTAATTGCCTGCAGGCCAGTTGCGTGGTTGCATTTTCCCGCTGATGGTGTCCCACGTTGATGACATCATCAGTGTGACGGAGCACAGCAAGGTAAACAATGCAGAGGAGCACAGTTCCCATTACCTGTCCATGAATCTCCTCTTCAATCAAGAGAAGCTCTCTTGATTCTCTCTCTCTCTCTCTCTCTCTCTCTCTCTCTCTCTCTCTCTCTCTCTCTAGGCACGCTATGTCGACATCATCACGTAAATCACTGCGTCAATCGAAGCCGATCAGAGGCGAGTCGTTTAAAACCCGAGTCACTTGCAGGGTCCATCGACCCGGGTCAAAATGCCAATGACACCCTTTCCCAACTGCCATGAGGAGCCGGTTATTAGCAGGGTTAAACTTTTTCTTTTTTTTTTTTTTTTTTGGGGCCAGTGGGAAAGGGGTATTAGTGTCATACACACACACACACACACACACACGCACAGTCTTGTATTTCTATCCTTGTGGGGACCATCCATTGACTCCCATTCATGTCTAGCCCCTAACCCTGACCCTTACCCTAACCCTAACCCACACCACAATAAAGCCTAACCCTAAAGAAATGTTTTTGCACTTTTACTTTTTTCAGTAACAACAACATGGTCAAGAAAACACTGTTTCTCCTACTTAGGACCGGAAAAAGGTCCCCACAAGGCACGTCGTTCCACGTTTTGCTATCCTTGTGGGGACATTTGGCCCCGACAAGGATAGAAATACAAGAACGCACACGCACACACACACACACACACACACACACACACACACACACACGCGCAGTCTTGTATTTCTATCCTTGTGGGGACCGTCCATTGACTCCCATTCATGTCTAGCCCCTAACCCTAACCCTTACCCTAACCCTAACCCACACCACAACAAAGCCTAACCCTAAAGAAATGTTTCTGCACTTTTACTTTTTTCAGTAACAACAACATGGTCAAGAAAACACTGTTTCTCCTACTTAGGACCGGAAAAAGGTCCCCACAAGGCACGTCGTTCCACGTTTTGCTATCCTTGTGGGGACATTTGGCCCCGACAAGGATAGAAATACAAGAACGCACACGCACACACACACACACACACACACACACACACACACACACACACACACACACACACTCCTGGGTCTTGGCAGTCGAACCAGATGCCAGTTGGTAAATCTGATTAAACCAAACAAATCCTCACCAAAGCATAAAAAAGTGTCTCAACCTGTGCTGACTCTCTAAATAACTGAGTGACAAATAGATCTTCATCACATCAGTAACTGGGACAAACCCAGTTACATGGTAAATATGATCACAGTTTGCTGTTGCAAATGAGCAGTCCTTAAAAATATGTTAAGAGACAGGGCTAATGTTTCTGTGAAATGAGCTGTGGCTGCTCTGTGTCTTGGTTTCTGAGTTCCTGCACAGATTTCTATGTAGATTTACGTCCCAGGGGACTGATTTAGCTCATATGTCCTCTCCATGACATTCCTCGGGGCTGATCTGACACATTTTCTCAGTAATTAATCCTATTTTCTTCTCCTCCTGCTGCTGCTGCAAAGATTAGCTTCATTCTCCAGTAATTACAGTTAAACACGTCGGTAAAGTGTTGTTATAGAGATTTAAAGGGCAGCTATCAAGGTTTCCCAGATAAATCCACCACGGCAGAGAGGACGGTGTGAGAGTGTTGTAGGGAGTTTTACTGGTTTAAATACAAATTATAAGTTCATGACCATAAAGCTTTAATTTCAACTAAGTTCAGTTCAATTTTATCTATATAAAGCCAAATTTTACACAATCATTTCAATGCACTTTTACAAAGAAAAACCCACCAATCCCACATGTGCAAGCCTAGAGAGGAAAAGCACCTTAACAGCAAGAAAGCTGCAGAGCCAGACTCAGAGGAGACTTTCTGTGGTCCAGACAGAAGTTCGGTGACTGACAGAGAGAAGGGAACAGGGCAGACAAACAAGCCTGTTCCCTTATTTCCTTCTGGAGAGGGAGGGATTCAAACCATCGATCAGTTAGAAGTGTTGGGATTTAAGAGGTGTGTTACTTGAGAAAATGTTCTTTTCACTTCCCAGTCAACCGACAGTGCAGCAACCTGATATCGTTTAATGTGCTTGGTGTTATTCCCTGTTATCAGATAATTCTGAGTCAGTAAATTGTAGAAACTTTGTTGGTTCAGTAGGAGGTCCTCTCTAACTCCCCACTGCACTTCCTTTAAAGCTTATTAAGATGGATAAAATGGTGATGGAGTTAAATGAAGGGATATGGAGGTTCTCTCACCATCATGGAGAAGCTGATTCCAACTCATTCAGACAAGTCACATCTGATCACAGACACGTGTTTGGACTGATGGGGGAAAAACAAGCACCTGCAACCTTCTCGCTATGATTCAAGAATGCTGACCACTACGTCAAGAACAGTTGTTTGTGCCCGTCCCAGCTGGAGAGACTCTGCAGAGTCTCCTCAGCTGGGCGGAGTCATTTGATCGGAGTGAGTTTATTATGATGGTGGCTGATGGAGCGACCCTGAGCTCAGCGTCCTCATCGCCTGGAAAATGGCTTCTGTCCCAGGAGTCCGGCCGTTATTCACCGTCTGTGGAACGACTCCAAGATTTGTGACCGGGTGAGATCACCGCTGCAGCCGGGACGCACCGTCAAGTTCGAGAAGAAGCTATTAGCCAAACCTGAGCTGAACCGTGAGTCAAAGCTGTACATGAATATCTGTCTTCTCTTTTATGCTACTCTACCGAATCCAAAAAATATTTAAACTGATGATCAACCTTCTCAGAACCAGGTGGTTCAGTGAGTCTCTCCATGGCTGTCGTGCTGCAGCCCTCCTCCTCCTCCTCGTCCTGCAGTCACTTTAAAGCGCCTCTCCGCTGCACTTCATCACCGTTTGCCCGGATCTCGCCGGAGTCCTCGTGCCGGCAGTGAGCCAGCTCTGACGAGTGGTCAGCGGATAACAAACGGCTCTGTCACCGAGGCCCAACAAACAATCTGCTGCCGCTCTGCCAGCTCTGATCTATCTTCAGTCGTCCTCCGCTGGCACGCCGGTAAATCCTCTGTGAGCGGGCGAACTCCAATTACAGAAAACAATGGAAGAGTACAACTGGCGTTCACACCTCCTGAGAGGAGGCCAGGAGCTCCTCCAGAATACTGATGAAGGTGGAGGCGGTGGCTAATTTGGGGGCGGGGCTGTCATCTGGACTGTGCGACCTCTGGGATGGACACATCCCCTCGCTGCCCTCCCTCCGTCACATTCTCCTGCATTTTATGGAGATCTCCTTCCAGCCATCCATTACCGGCTGCTCTGCCTTCCAGCTCTCAGCACTTCGAGGGTCAGTCGTTTGCGGGGACACTGACGGAAAGCCAGGGCCCTCACCGGGGCCCTGAACCATAAATTGAATGGGCGGAGTGCTGAGCTGCTCCACACACGGTGACTTTCAGTCTTCGTGCTGGTCAGTTCCCGGGAAAAGCATCGCTTAACAGCTTCATGCACGTCGGACGCTGCTCATTAACTCTGATCCAACCAAAAGCTGAAATTTACTGACATGAAGTGAGTAATACATGAAATCAGTCTGTTTATGTGACGCCTCCACATTTCATGAGTCTGGAAAACTTCTGGGATTTTTTTCACAATGTGTGACCTTCAAAAAATCCTTTATCCCCCAGAACCAAACGGCAAACAGTTGCTCCCTGTTTTCTCATTTTGTTGCTGTAATAAGTGTCATGATTGATATTTTGACTTTTATCATATGAAGTTAAAATTAACTCACTGAAATTAAAAGTAAGTAAAATCAATTATTGGAGGAAAAACAGCATCACTTAAAGTGATTTAAATTCAAATTTGATAAACTATGATTGATTTCATAATAAAATAACTAGAAGGACAAACATTACGGCCACTGCTACATTACAAATCCATGTTCACAACATCTGGTTTTATAGGCTGTTGGACTTTTATTAGGCTTTTAGGAAGATGTATCAAATAAAACCACAATAAATTCATCAGAAAGGTCATTTTCTGGTTTGTTCTTTATATATAAGACTGTGCTAACCTCCAGGCTCGTGACGTGATGTGGCTCAGTTCAGCCATCTTTTCCCTCCTTGAAGAGTTTTTCAGCTGCTCTTGTGGTCGCTTCCTAAACTGGATGTGATTAAAACCCAAAGAGGGGGTTATTGATTTCTAAAAAGGATCCTCCCAACTTGTGTGCCAAGAGACGCTGAAGTGCAGCCAGTGGAGGCAGCGCGCCTGCTCCAAGTATTTTCAGACTGTTCTCCACGAGCTGAGCTTTGATGCCAAATTGATGTGTAAAAAGTCAAATCAGAGGTTTATTTTTTTCAATAGTTGGGAAGTTTTGATGCTGGATGCCTCTCCATAGTCTTCTGCTCCTCTTTCTTTGTCCCTGTGTTCAGTCCTGCATTGACCTGGTGGTCTGGTGAAAGAACGGTTGGAAGGAACAGATGAGGAGATGGTTCAGTATAGTGAGAATAGGACGGAGAGACATGCATCCATTTTTAACCCTCATCTTCAATATTCATGGACTTGTATAATCACTTAAATCCATTAATGTTTCAATTCTTGTACAATGTAAAATTTTGAACTCATCAGCATCAACGGGTATATTCGCACATATTCATTTTTATCAGCTGTGCCATTCAGAGCTCAGACTTCTCCATCCTGTGAGCCCGGTGAACCCGTGGCTGATCCGTTCTCGCTTGGCTCTGACGGCAGATGTGTCCACCTGTATTGTTATTATAATGAGTCTGCGACAGATGTTCACCTACTGACCACCGCAGTGAGTCATTTGAGTTAAATAATACCTCAAATAAAAGAGTGTGGCATCTCAGAGGTGTTAAACGGATGATGTGGGACGGCGATGAGCTCAAACCTGGGAAAATAATCAACAGCAGACAAAATGGAACTACGTTTTGTTGCCAGGTCTTTTTCTCAGTTTGAAACCAACAGTAGCTGTCAACAACAATTTAAAAATAGGAGTTGAAGCTACCAAAAGGCAAGGCTGAATCTGAGAACTTCCAGTCCCAAGTCTGCTTCTTTACCCTTTAGACCACTACTTCATAAACCGTCGTCCAGGTCATAAGACCAATGAGTCCAGCTGGACTTGACTCAGTCATCTCTGAGATGCTTCTGCCCAAACAAATAAAAAAAAGCACAGATAAATGCTTTCTGAAACCAGGAAACAGGGACGTTTGGGCACGCATACTGAACTGTGTTGAGGAGTAGGACATACCAGTTAACCACATTTGGTAAGTTTCTAACTTTTTCACATTTCGACCAAAACTGGTTTATGGTTTACGTCCAATCTGGAGATCAGCAGTCATTTTGTTGAGTTACCTGAAGGCAGCGGGCTTGACCAGTCACTATTGCTGTCCAGCATCCTTACAGTGTGTCCAGATGGGTTTATCAGACACTGAAGTATTGGCTCATCAATCAGGATCAGGTGTTGTGAGATATTTGTGTTATAGCATGCAGTTTGTCCACCTCAACTGCAGAGGGCGTTACTGGTGTGTGTGTGTGGGTTGAGTTACACTGCTGTTGATTTCTGCAAATAAACTCTTTAGTGTGAAACTACTCCAGAACGTGGTCTGACGTCTGTTTCTCCACTCAGCATATTGATGCAGTAATTCTGTGTAGTAAGAGTACACAGACACGACAAAATTGGCGACGAGCTGCGTATCCCACGTATGCAGTCAGATGAGGACGGAGCAGCGGGGAGCGACTCTGTGGAGGGAACCGACGACGGGAGAAGGACTACGAGAATGGCGGCACTTATCGGACATATTGATGCCTTTGACGAGTCCGCGGAGCAGTGGTCAACATACGTCGAAAGGTTTGAGCATTTTGCAGTGGCAAATGACGTTCCAGCAGCAAAGAAAGTGGCTGTGTTTTTGAGTGTCATTGGAGCTTCAACATACGGGCTGCTGCGTAGTTTGATAGCCCCGGAGAAGCCAGGGAGTAAACAGTATGAAGAGCTGGTGAAGATTTTGAATGATCATTTCTCCCCAAAGCCCATTATAATTGCAGAGAGATTTCGTTTCCATAAAAGAAACCAAGAGGAGGGAGAGAATGTGGCTCAATATGTGGCTGTTCTAAAGAAGTTATCTGAGCACTGTGATTTTGGCACTCATCTACCAGACGCTTTGCGTGATAGATTTGTATGTGGCCTGAACAATGAAAGTATCCAGAGAAAACTGTTAACTGAGGAAGCATTAACATTTCAGCGTGCTGTGGATATTTCAATGTCAATGGAAGCCGTAGCGAGGGAATCTGAACACCTAAAAACTTCTCTGAGAGTGCATGCTGTATCCTTCTCACCACCCAAGGGGGGCGAAAAATGCTTCAGATGCGGCAAGAACAATCATAATGAGAAAGATTGTTATTACAGAGAGCAGCAATGCCACAACTGCAAGGGAAGAGGTCATATTGCTCGTTTGTGCAGAAATAAGAAGAGTGATGGAAAGCACAGTAAAGAAAAAGATGTATACAAGAAAAAAACAAGAAAACTGTTTGAAAGAGCAAAAAGAGGCACAATTCACAGAGTTGGAGCTGGAGATAAAGAAGATGAAAAGGAGTCTACATCAGATTCAGAATCTGAATTGACATTACATGTGGTGTCAGCAGTGATAGACAATACAGAATCAGTCATGTCAGTCAAAAAGGAAAATGCTGGTTCTCCTTTGATGATGATCAGACCTAAGATTGAAGGTCATCTGCTTGAGATGGAGCTTGACACTGGTGCAGCTGTGTCTTTAATCCCAATGGAGCTGTACAAGACCAAGTTTGCCCATGTACGTCTACGGAAGACCAATGTAGCTCTGAAGACCTACACAGGAGAAGTCGTGTTACCTGAGGGCATGATTAAAGTATGGGTGAAGATAAACAAACAGAAAGCCAGGCTGCCATTATATGTGGTTAAAGGAAGGTATCCCCCACTGTTTGGCCGTGAATGGCTGAGAAACATAAAGCTGAACTGGCATGAAATAAAAACAATGAGAGCTGGAAACAAGGACCGTACACTGGAGGATGTCTTGAGTAGACATACACATGTGTTCGGCGAAGACTTAGGAACATTAAAAGGGTTTGAAACATCCCTTACACTGAAACCAGGCCATCAACCAAAGTTTTGCAAGGCACGCGTTGTCCCATACGCTTTAAGACCTAAAGTGGAAGCAGAAATCGACCGATTACTCCAGCAAGGAGTGATTTCTCCAGTCCAGTTCAGTGAGTGGGCAACTCCAATCGTCCCTGTGAGTAAGAAGAAAGGTGGCATTAGAATCTGTGGAGATTTCAAAGTGACGGTGAACCTGGCTCTATGCATTGAGCATTACCCAATACCACGAATTGAAGATATGTTTGCATCTCTGTCTGGAGGCCAGCGGTTCAGCAAACTGGACCTGTCACAAGCGTACCTCCAAGTTCCTGTCAATGAGGAATCAAAAAAATATCTCACCATCACTACTCACAAGGGCATGTTTTGCTACAGCCGTTTACCCTTTGGGATAACTTCTGCACCCTCTGTTTTCCAGAAGATCATGGATCAGGTGTTGCAGGGCCTTCCCAACGTCCACTGTTTCCTGGATGATATCCTGGTGACTGGGAAAGATGATGCTCATCATCTGGAAAACTTGGATGCGGTACTCCACCGGCTGGAACAGTTCGGGTTGAGAGTAAAAAGGGAAAAGTGTGAGTTTTTCCAGCAGTCACTGGAATATCTCGGACATGTAATTGATGAAAAAGGACTCCACAAGTCACCTGACAAAATCCGCGCCATATTGGATGCTCCTGAGCCAACCAACACAACCCAGTTGCGCTCTTTCTTGGGACTTGTTAACTATTATGCACGTTTTGTCCCAAACCTGTCGGCTGTGCTCCATCCACTGAACGTTTTGCTGCGGAAAGAAGCGAAGTGGGAGTGGTCGAAAGAATGCAAAGAGTCTTTCCAAACAGCGAAAGAACAGCTCGCAAGTGAAAGGGTTCTGATACACTACGATCCAGCACTTCCAGTCATACTTGCATGCGATGCTTCTCCCTATGGAGTGGGAGCTGTCATTTCCCATAAACTACCGAGTGGCGAGGAGAAACCCATTGCATTCGCATCTAGAACGTTGAGCAAAGCTGAGCAAAACTATGCTCAAATTGAGCGAGAAGCACTGGGAATCATATTTGGAGTCAGGCGTTTTCACTCCTACCTGTACGGCCGCCATTTTACCTTGTTGACTGATCACCGCCCACTGACTACCATACTTAGCCCCAGTAAGGCTATCCCCTCAATGGCTGCAGCAAGATTACAACGGTGGGCACTTTTGTTGGCAGCACATGACTACACCATCCAATATCGGCGTGCTGTTGACCATGGCAACACGGATGGTTTGTCCCGCCTGCCAATCCCCGAGCAGCATAAGGACAAACTGGGAACCATTGACATGCTCCTTATCAAACACCTGGACTGTCTGCCTATACGTTGTGCTGATGTGAGACAAGAAACCAGATTGGACACAACTCTTATCTCAGGTCATGGAGATGGTATCCACCGGCCGTTTTCCACACATCAAGGTGGCAGACAGCAGCCTCTCACCGTATCTCGTAAGGAGGAATGAAATGTCATTATTGCAAGGCTGTATGATGTGGGGAAACAGGGTGATCGTTCCACCAAAACTGCGTCGGCAGGTGCTGGAAGAGTTGCATGCAGGGCACCTTGGCGTGGTCAAAATGAAGGCCATGGCACGAAGTTACGTGTGGTGGCCAGGTCTGGACGCTCAGATAGAGGAAAAATGTAAAACGTGTGTGTCCTGTCAACGCATCCAGAAAACGCCCAGCCTCACACCTCTGCACCCTTGGCCCTGGCCAACAGCCCCATGGCAGCGTATCCACATCGACTTCGCTGGCCCGTTTGAGGGACGCATGTTTTTTGTGGTGGTCGATGCTCACTCTAAGTGGCCGGAGGTGATTGTAATGAACTCAACAACATCAGAAAACACCATTCAGGTTATGAGAGGTCTGTTCAGTCGTTTTGGAGTCCCTGAAGTTGTTGTAAGTGATAATGGACCGCAGTTCACATCTGAGGTGTTTGCTGACTTTTTGTCATCGAATGGCATCAAACACGTACGTTCTGCTCCATTTCATCCAGCGACGAATGGTCTGGCTGAACGCTTTGTGCAGACTTTTAAACATTCCCTGAAATCATCGAGAGGGACCTCAGGTGTTCAAAAGCGTCTGGATGCCTTTTTGCTCCAATACAGAAACACGCCACATGCAACCACTCAGGAGACTCCAGCGATGTTGTTTCTGCACCGCAGGCTTCGCACTCGCCTTGATCTGCTGAAACCCAATGTTGCAACGGTGGTGGATCAAGCACAGGATGCCCAGTGCGCCTACAGAGCTGCACGATCCTCTGAGAGATCTTTCAATGTTGGTGATCCAGTGCTGGTTCGGGATTACCGGCAGGGGAAGGAAAAGTGGTGTCCAGCAACAGTTACATCACAGGATGGTCCAGTATCTTACCAAGTCGGAGTTGGATCAACACACAGATGGAATCGTCATGCTGACCAGATAATCACATGCCACCCGAGCATCATCCAAGCAACGGCTGATGTTCAACTGACACCCAACTTGGACAGTTCACCTGCTCCACCTGCAACTGGTGGAAACCCAGAGATACTCGTTCCGACGACTGAGTGTGTCACTACATCTGCAGGTCAGTCAGCCATCACTGACACTGACATTCCAGCAGCGCACCAAGAGACAGTAAACCGGTACCCAAAGCGGAACCGCAAGCCACCAGATAAACTTACTCTGTGAACTGTAGGAGATGGATGTTACGTTAGGGAGTGTTGTCTCAAGAAAAGGGCAGAATAAAACCCTTGACACACTCTAGGGTATGGGGCAGTCTACCCCCAACCCTAAGTTAGCCTGTTTAGTTCTTTGGATTATATGTATATGAATGTTAGGAAAAGTTATGTTTGGACATGGTTTACAGTAGTAATTATTTTGTTTTGATTGCTCTCGTACCGGGCTAGTGCTGTTAAGATGATGCGGTTATTGAATAGAGGGGAGGAGTTGTGAGATATTTGTGTTATAGCATGCAGTTTGTCCACCTCAACTGCAGAGGGCGTTACTGGTGTGTGTGTGTGGGTTGAGTTACACTGCTGTTGACTTCTGCAAATAAACTCTTTAGTGTGAAACTACTCCAGAACGTGGTCTGACGTCTGTTTCTCCACTCAGCATATTGATGCAGTAATTCTGTGTAGTAAGAGTACACAGACACGACAGGTGTGATGAATGAGTTTACGTTCTTGTCTTGATCTTGATGAGCTAAATCAACCCGAATCGTACAGAAACTCAAATGTTACTGCAAAGTTCAGAGAATAAGTCTTTCAATGTTTTTCTTCTCAGCACCGAAATCTCAAACAGAGCTTGTTGCTTTATTCATGAGCAGCCTGTTGCCATCTTTCCCAGAGTCCACGGTGTAGAAGCAGTCTGGGACAACTGAGACTGAAATGCTCGCAGCACTGATGCGCTCCGTTTCTGCAGCATCCAGTCTGCTGGGTGAACAAGCTCATTAGCATCGGAGTCCACTGACTCATCGTACCCGGCCCCATTCTCTGATTTGAATTTCTGATTAAGTGGAAGCAATCTGGAGCTGATCCATAGACAATAAAAAAAAGAGGTGCTAAAACAGGACGGGATTGAATTCATGAAGCTCGTCGGGGCTTTTTGGATGAATTCCAATCAGGTCTGAGAAGTCTGGCGGTTTGGGACCGTCTGTGTCTCCGCTTGGCTCCCTCAGATTTAGATGCGGAGTCAGCTGGTCCCTGTGGAGGACTGGATTCCCGTCCAGCGAGGCGCTGCTGGCACGTGAGCTGACACCAGTGTCCTTCCAAAATATCCGTCCGGCCAAATCAATTTGCTCTCATTCTTCTGATATTGGGTCACCTCTGCAGGCCCCCTCTCTGCAGACCTCTCTGCCTGGCCTACTTTGATCAGACGCAAACACACCAGCATACTCTGGCAATTTAACACTCTGACCTACAAATGAAAAACATAAAAAAACAACCTTTCAGTGCATAATAAACTCAGCCCTCTGGGGCTGTTTGGAAATCTTAAAATTCCACACAGCGAAAGACAGTTTCCATCGAAACGCTCCTTTCTCAGCTCTGGGTATTGATCTGGAGGCCCACCTCTTCACCCCCTGGCCACACACCTTCACGCACTAATTCCCAGACATCCGTCGGACTGACTCACGCAGGCCGTGCCGCGCGGCTCGGCGGGGAACGAAACCCGCCGCACTTCTTTCTTTCCTCGCCACAGTTCCCGCGGTTTGACATTTCCAGGCCGTTCCATCGATCAAAGGCTCCTCGACATGTGTCGGTCGGCGTGTTAAAAGAATCAAACGCACACTGACTAAAGGTGAAAAGACGAAATAAATGTGTCACTAGAGGGGTTTTACTTCTGTTAGCGCTGGATTTTATTGATAACACAAAGCAACAGTTGGGAGTGTATTTTTAGAGGCTGTAGCTGATCACAGATGGTTGTTTTTTTTCCTCTGCATGTTGACATTTGTTTTATGCTTATTGTCGGTTACCAACAGTAGACAGAAGACATTTACGAAGTGAAGAATTTAAAAATGTTGGATTGGTAAATTTAGGATCCTGTAGTGAGAAAATTTAATGAAGACAAATTAAAGTTGTAAAATAAGCTTCAGTACAAAGATCTGCTTGTGAGAATTATGGCAGACTTTGTATAAAGATGTACTGTAGCATCCAATCTGAAGGGAAAAGGGAAACTGTGTTTTGTGTATCTGTTTACACGACAGCAGTGATCACTAGAGTTGCCAACCGTTCCTTGAAAAATGGAATCGTTACGTATTTTGACGTAAAAGTGTGTGTTCCGTATTGAGGTGAAAAGGAACGCACTTTGTTCCGTATTTTTGTGAGAGTCAAAACGTGAGCAATGGAACATGCGCTTTTTTATGAAAACTTACGGTAAATTGTTCACCGGCTCTCTGACGTTCTGTGACCAATGAGCTGACAGAGATGGCTTGACAACACAGAATCACTCTTATCTCATTGGTCGAAAAAAGACCGTTCCTAGTAGGCTACGGCACTTCATTGGCCAATAGTCAGTCTCGTCACAGAGCCCATGGGAAGAAGTAAATCAAAACATTAAAGCAGAGCGCAGCATGGCTTCCAGAAACACGTAAGTTTGTGCCGTTTCCATATCGGATATATTATGTTTAGTTCATTGATTTGTGTCTGCTGTTGCAGACTGTGGTGTGTTTTCAGTTTAGAAACAGCACCTTGTTGGTTTTTTTTTTTTTTTGTGCAGGTTTTTCAGTTTTGATTTTGCACTTTTTTAGTTGAAAATAAAAAAAAGAACATGTTAAAATCCAGAAGAGACAGCAGCTATTTGATGTTATTTTGCACACTTAGCAATAAATATAGAATAGAATAGAATAGAATAGAATAGAATAGAAGACTTTATTTATCTCACAGTGGAGAAATTTACAGGTGTATAGGCTCATAGAACCCACAGCAGGGTGCAAAAGTAATGAATGGTGCAATAATTAACAAGTAATAGTGCAAATCATACTAGGATTGACAATAGAAGCCTAAAGACAATGAAGATCTAACTGTATGTCCAACCTGAATCTTAAAAATATAACAGGAAATATATAATATTTATATATAAATAGAATGAAATATACAATATATACAATACAATATGCAACATACGATGCAATATATAACTATACAGTATGATATATACAGGGGTCGGCAACCCTTGGCACCCCGTGCCACTAACACTGGGCACGTTTACATGCCACCCATATAATGGCTTATAAGGCAGAGCGGATGTGTCATGTAGACGTCCGAGTGGATCTGCTTCGCTCTGAGCGGATTGTATTTCGGAACCGATTGTACGAGGTGGTGTAGACCGATCGATAACCCGCTCCGTGTCTCATATAAAAGCTGCCTGACAGCGGAGCGAATAAAACGGGGGATTATTTGTTCCGCATGCGCGCCCCCGTACGTAGTGACGTGACGACGTGCGCAGTAAACGGGAAACAGGACTGTCAAAAACAAGCAGAAAAACATCTTTTTAATAAAAACCCAGAGAGAAAAAAAACACTGGAGAGAAGAAATGGAAGCAAATCGCGCTACAGCGAGTTGTTTAAAGAGCTCCATAGCAAAAAACGAGCGATCGCCCCGCCGGTGTTATGGATTAACTGGTTCCCGTGTTAACAAGTGACGGCGGACTTCTGTGTAAACACATGCTGATAACAGCAGCTGTTAAAGTAAGACTCATAAAAGACTTTAAACTTATACATTCACTGTAACTGCAGAAAACCGACGTTCACTAGATCGACTTCAAGTCTTATTCATCTATTGGTCACAAGTTAACACGGGCACCAGTTAATTCGAAACATGGGCATGCAGAGCACAAAACAAAGTTTATGAAAGCACTTTTTGGAGTAACAGAAAAATATCTTTAAAGATATGTTTGTATCTGCTTTATCTGAATGGAATACATTTCCAGGTATGTTGGAAATCTTTTTGTATTTTGTGTTAACTTGCGTTTTAGTTGATAATGGCACACACATTGATGAGAAAATTTTAAACTGGCACTCCATGACAAAAAGGTTGCCGACCCCTGATATATAATATGTACAATATGTTTTAGCGGAGTGAATGGATACAGCAGAGTGAATGGATGATAAAGTGTCGCTGAATTTCTTAAGGGGGCGGTGCAGGATATTATAATGTCCAGTATTATTGCACATATTCTACACAGTAGAATTGTACAGTCGGTGGGGATGAGAGACCTGTGGTAGCTCCTTCCTGCACTGAGGGTCTCAGTCTCCACTGAAGGAGCTGCTGAGCTCCTCTACCGTCCGGTGCAGTGGCTGAGAGCTGTTGTCCATGATGATGGATGATACTTGAATGATAACTGTCTCACTGTGTGCCTCAAATACAAACAGATCAAGCTGATCATGAGTTATTACAATCTTGCTACTGTAGGTGTAATGCAGTAGCCTAATGTGTTTTTATAGTCTGTAATAGATATAACTGTGGCAAAACGCTGTTATATATGCGTTTTTGACCCCCCCAAAACCCAGTTTTTTTTTCAGCTGCCCGCGAGAAGCGTCCCTTATTTTAATCTCTGGGAGTTGGCAACCCTAGTGATCACAGAAGCTGAAACTGGAGCTTTTTGAAAACACTCTGACTCTCTGCGGAAATGGTGAAATCAAAACATTTGAAAACACATGAGAATGGGGGAAAATGAAGCTTTTCTGAACCACTGCCTCTTCACAAGACGGCCGTGGTGAATCTGCAGATGTTCAGTAGATGGACAGTGACAGAGTGTCTTGAGTCTCAGTCCATATCCTCCTGGAACTTCATACTCTTAAATTTCTTTAATTTGCTCACGTCCAAAAATGCTCTTTCCGTTTCTTTTCAATAAATATGAACTTAATTCAAATCACATCCTGAGGGTTCTGATCGTGTTGAAGACATGTTGAGGTGAACGCGGCCTAAGACCAAGATACAGTCAAACAGGACAGAAGATGTTGAGCTGCAGATCTTTTGACTCGTCGGGGCTTCAGGTTATGAATCGACTCCGTTTGTTTCCATGACAGAGGAAGTGTTGAGCAAAGCGTTGAGTTGTTGAGGACGTCGGGCTACGCTGCTCCTCGCAGCCCACTGGGGTCGCCGTCATGTGAAAGATGAATGAACTTCCTGACTTTGAACAACTGTGAAGCAGCTCTTGTGATCAAACAGAGGAGATGCTGCAGGAGGTGGTCCTGCTGAGCTTCCCTTCAAACGACGGGCAGGAAACACTCCTCTTTCCTGTTCTGCCCCTTGAGAAACGCTCAGTTTTCATCCAGAGGCTGTTTTTCCAAAAACGTCCACCTCTCACAGCACTCCCAATTTCACTTAATACCAGCTCTGCACAGCTGAAAGTTCAGCTCAGAGAACCAGAAGAAGACTGGAAACATTTCAAATGGAAAATCTTAACATTATACAACACCCATTGTAATTCTGATCACTGTACAATGATGAAAATGATGAAAATGCTAAAAAAACAGTTATTGTGTGCTTTCAACTTAAACCTACATGAGTGCATGGCAAAGTTCTGCTAGTATTAGAAAAATAAGTTGTTTGTGTTGCTGGAGTCATGTGCAGATTGATCCAAAGAATCTATCGGTCGGTGAAAGAAAAAAAATTGTCAAACGTGGAATTTATCTGTTCTGAACAGAGTCTGGTGGAATTTTTAATGTCAGGACATTTTCAGTTGAGAAATGAAAACTTCCACAGCGCTTTGGGTGTCTGTTCTTTTTGTGTTAATAACAACTTTTTGAAAAGTTGGGTGCAAAACGTCTGTCTCATATCACTGAGAGGTTGTGCAAATCAAGTCAGTCGTGCCCGATATCATTAATGCAAGTTTCCCTGTTCAAGCAGCACATCTACCAATCAATGCGATTTTAACTGAGGATTTTAGATAGCTTAGGTAAATAGGATCCTATAAATTTACCATTTCAACTCCAGATCTGCAGAACACAACAAATGAAGTCATTATCAACAATGTAAGTCAACACAGGAACTGATTGTTATAAGGTCAATTATATTACATATTGATGCTAAAAAAATATCTTCATAAAGGTTGATAATCAATTTATAAGCAGCTGCCACTTAAGCAGTGAGACATCATTGAGGAGTTGTTATTGAAAAAGCTATTTAGAGGTCGGAAAAGTCCTCAGCGATGTCCGTCCTGGTTTAAACTGCACTGAATGGTGTTGTTGAGGGGTGAGGGGGCTCTAATGGCTGAGCAGCGGTGTACGAAGCAGGTCAGAGCACAGCGCGTAACCTCATTCCCTGATTTCCTGCTGTAACCTGATTTCTCCCGGTCAGCTGGCTCCTTGCTCCTCATCTGGCTCTCACAGATCCTCTCCAGAACGCCATCAGCGGCAAGCCGTCCTGGAGGTCTCAGGTTTGGGTGGGTGGATGTGAGCTGGAGGTCAGGAGCGCCGCGCTCCTTCCTCCCCTGCAGACTCTCGTTATCGTCTCCATTCTACACACTACATTAAACCTGGAAGATGTTCTGTCTGGCCTACAGTGATTACCGCTCTGATAATTTCCCCGAGCTGGAAGCATCATAAAGAACCTTAACGGTGCCTTTTATATGGCGATCTAACTTCACTTCCAGGCTCTTATGATACACATTAACACACACACACATGCATACTGGAAGCCTGGCAGCATGTATTAAATTGCTCCCATCCAGGCTGACATGTACTCCATTGCAGGGTTTCATGCAGTTTGCACAAACACACAGAACCTCGCATGCTGTGTGGTGTATGGTAAACGCTGGTCATGTGTTCAACGTTCTGCGTGTGAGACTGAGAAGACATTAATCTTTATAGTCTTGCCCACAAGTCCCGAAACTCATTAACTTGCAGGTGTGTGCTCATCGCATTTACATCCGAGTCTCATCGAGGCCGTGAATGCACATCTTTACATTCACACACACACACACACACACACACACACACACACACACACACACACACACACACACACACACACACACACACACACACAGACACACACACGTTTGTATCACAGGAAGCAGAAGCAGAGCCTGATGTTGGTAATAGTTCGTTTAGACTTCACAAACTCAACCTGAGCAGCAGCATTGTTTGCATCTCAAACGGAACACACACACACACACGTACACACACGTACAATGTCAACATATATCATTCTACAAAACTTTTCTGAAATGAAAATGCAAAAAACAAGTCCTAGTTTCCTATAAAATGTGAATATTAGAGTCAAAAACACAAAGAGGCACTGGCTAACTTCTATGACCTTTGAAAGTGTTTCTGGTTACCTGTTAAAACCATAAAACTCTGAAACAATGAGCTTCAAACTGCATCATGTGAAGAAAACCTTGACTGTAATACTGTAAAATCCATTTTCACATGCTTCAAACACAACTCCAACAACAGCCTGACGGCTGTTCACCCATGACCACAGTCTCTGCCACTTAATGCCACACACAAACACACACACGCACACACACACACACACACACACACACACACACACACACACACACACACACACACACACAAACCATAAATAACAGAAGATCTTGAAAATCCATTCATCTTGCATCACACTTTATTCAGCTGCAGGTCGTGGGGCTAAGAGCAGTAATCATCGCAGCATGAAGAAGTGTGATTACCAACCTGGTGTCTGGATGTACTTTGAAGATTCACGCGATCCGTCTGCTGACAGTTACCTGTGACCGCCGCGACCAAACCACTCCGTCCCTGCTTTGATCCATTTTATACACCACCTCATATCACCCAGGGTTAAGGCCACGGAGCCGCCGGTTCATCACAGGACAAACACAGAGACGGACAGACACGCTCAAACACACACCTGCAGGCGACTCACAGACGTGACCACATCAATAAGCCACCGGAAACAGTGAACACTGGAAACAATTGCAATGAAGATGCTGAAAGCGCTGTAGAATACATGTCTGGCCCAAAGTTGAAGATTTCTTTTATGCTTGTGTGTGTGTGTGTGTGTGTGCACACAGAGTGCAAACTCTGTTAATCTGCCATTCTTCATCATACTGGTCCAGTCACTGTATGTTTGCTTTTCGCAAACATACAGTTTGAGATACAGTCTTACCTGCACACCCTGTTTCTCTTTAACTTCAACTTCATTCTGGAGCGAGTTAAAATAATCTGCCAAAAGCTATTAATAGAAAAAAATGCCTCAACAACACTAAAATTGAGAATATTTTTTTAAAATGCTTCACAACAAGAGTAGTTAACTACAGCCTAGTACAATGTTCATTACATTAATTCTTGAAACATTTCTATCAACAAGCTCTGAATATCAAGTCTGTAAAATAAAATGACTCACAAGTCAATGCAGAAGCTAATAGTTTTTTTTTTCAGCTCTTTGGTTCCACTGATTAAAAAACTGAAGTATTTTGCAGGGAAGTTAGATTAGAGACTGTTAAACAGGAGATATTCTTATCAAATGCACATTTAAAACTGTTAAATTATTAATTAATAACTAGGTAATTTTGAGTGTGTGAATTACATGATGTACCAAACAACCCTCTGTTCGTCGCACTTTTTTTTTTTAATTTAAATACAAACGTGTTTTTCTTTCACTTCTTTGGATCTAAAAAAATATTCTCCTTCTTTAAAATTAATTTCCACTTTCGGAGGTCTAATAAAAACTGTGTAAAAAGGTCAAGATCAAGATCAAGAGGAGGGGGCCTCTTGATACCTTGGTAGAACATGTGGTCCTACTTCTGCCATTCACACATCACACATCAACGCACATCCAACAATAATATATTGTTTTTGTCCATCTACTTGAGTAGAAGAACCATTTCTGCCACTGTAGCGCTCATGTTCAGGACTCCATCAGAAGCTTTCATGGCTCTTTACGTCATTTTCATTTCAATGAAGAACTAAAAACTTGGCCTCACTTGAATTTGTTCTCCTATAAACCAGAACTTACAGTCATCAGATTATCTCAAGCAAGTGTTTTTGGACTGTAGACGAAAGCCACTTTGAAGTTCTAACATTACTGACTTTATCACATTTAAAATTGGCCAAAGGCTCACGTTATTGGCAGAGTTTTCATTAGTGGCTGCTACATGCCCGTTTATGAATTCAGAATTACATTTAGTGGAGTTTTCCTTCAGCGTTGGCCCGTTCTCGGTCACTCAAACCCACTCGGTCACAGAGATTTTTCTTGGAGAGCTTTAGATTCCATTTTAACCGGGAATGTGTGATTAGAGGGCAGAAACACTACAGGCAGTTTTATGGTCTGAACAAACTGTTCTACAAAGCTCCTTGAGAGCTAAAGCGCCCTTATAAAAAATAAAATTAAATTGAAAAAAAAAAAAAACTTTGTCCTCATTAAAGTCAAAGACAAAAAGTGTCCAGATGTATAAATATTATCTCCAAGGAGAAGTGGGCTGACGTAAAGTACCAGAGCAGCTGATTTTATCTCCTGTAGTGTTTTTCTCCTGCCGTTTGACAGCCGCTGGCTCAAACTCTGCTCAGGTGATGTTATGAGTTGAACGCAGCCGGTAATGCTCGTGATTCATCATGTTCAAGGGAAACAGCAGCGTTGACTGTGTTAATGCTGATATTTCTGCCTCAGACTGGAGTTGTTTAAGGAAACACTCCCACTCAGTGGACAGTCTGGGAAATGGCAGCTGAGCACTTCACTGGTTTACTTGGTCATGTATGACCTGAACCTGAAAGATTTTACATTTTAACCGAGCAAAGTCAAATGTGTACTTGATCATTTTAACTTTTCCAACTATCCCAGAAATGAAAACCCTTCATCCTGGGAAATGTTATTTGTCCTGTTGGTGTTCTAATTCTATTGACTTTCACATGATCTTCAAGGAACTCAAACCTCCCACTTTCTCAAAAACTGCCTGTACAACCTGCAGGTCAGGGCTAAAGCACACACCATATGAGCGAGCGAGCAGAGCATTTACTTTTGGGTATAAAATGTTGGCTTTAGGCTGCGATGCCTGGTGACCTGTGAGGACATTTTTACAGGAGAGGAAGAGACAGGCCCTTCAGGAGCTAATTTTCCAATCCACTGACCGCCCTCAGACCGTTTGTGACTCAGCAGAGACTGTTAATGTTATCTAAAAATGTAGAGATTTAAGGAAAAATAGTGTGAGGAGCAGCTTTTCCAGAGAGATTTACAGAAGAGTCTGTTGGAGGAATCAGAGATTTACGTGCTTACAGCTGTTCTGGAGAGATCAGGCTATATTTGTATATTTTGGTGTAATTTTCTACTTTGATCATTTCAAACTGAAGATGCTGTCAAAGTGTCATTCAAACACCATGCAGCAGCATTTCAAGATGCCACTTTGACAGTTCACTGCATATTCAGAGAAATTAATGCACCAAAGCCTTTTTTAAAGGACAAGACGAAGTACTAACCTTGAGCTCCTTGCTGATACTAAGAACCAAACCCGGTGTAGTATGGAATATGGACCCCCTGGAAAATGAACCCTCCCACCCCCCCACCCCTCCCAATTTGGGGAATTAATCTTTTTTTTTTTTTTTTAAGTTTTGAATTATACACACAACAAACAAAACAAAACAAAAAAAAACATTTTGAAAACAAAATTTCTTTATTGTGGTATATATTAGCTCTTGTATGAACTTTTAAAATATAACACACTGAATGACAACAGTTGAAGCTGCCCCAACATAAGTAATTCTTAATTTTAATGAGTTCAACAAGTTCAAAAAGAAGGTCAACAGGTATGTACTACTAGATGGCACTCTTCACTACATTCACCCTGAGAACCAGAAGCACCTTCGTGTCATCAGGGCTACGGAGAAGGAGGCCATCCTCCAGGTATGCCATGTTGCCCCTACAGCAGGTCACCAGGGTGTCAACAAGACCACTTCCTTCATCATGAGCCGCTACTTCTGGCATGGCCCTCAGTACAACAACATCGCAAACTTTGTCGGTAAGAGTTTTATACTTATCCATGGATCCACTTGTTAAATATGTCAACTTATGTAGTAATTGCAGATGGGTCCATTTTCTATGGCATAGGATATGTACCCCCCTGGAATTTTATAATATTTTAAAGTCCCCAGGTCCATTTTCTATGACATGGGATATGTACCCCCTAGTATTTTATAATGTTTTAAAGTCCCCGGGTCATTTTTCTATGGCATAGGATATGGACCCCCTCATTAAATATGTCAACTTATGTAGCAATTGCAGATGTGTCCATTTTCTATGTCAATTTATCTAGTTGTTGCTGTGTACTATAGCCATTCTTCTTTTTTTCATACAGCTTTGCGTGATGACTGTCAGTGCAGCAACCATCTTCGCAAGGTTCCCCCAGTCCTACACCCCATCGCTCCTCCAGACACCAATTTCACTCAGTTTCGGATGGACCTGGTTGGGCCACTCGCCCCATCAGCCAGCGGTAACCGGTATATATCGCTGTGATAACTGACTACCTCACCATGTGGCCTGAAGCGGAGGCCATACCCAACAAGGTCTTGGTGAAGTTGGTCTGCCGCTACTCCAACGTCAAAGTCCTCATCACAGACCAGGGCCGCGAGTTCTACAACTGTGTCAACGAAGAGCTCTGCAGACGTCTCAAGATCGACCACCGCAAGACGACCGCCTACAGCCCACAGTCGAATGGCCAGACTGAGCGATTCAACCAGAGATTTTGCAATGCAGCTGTAAAGTACATCAGCGAGCAGCAGGACGACTGGAATGAGGACATCGAGCCCTTTCTTGTTATTTTTTTTTTCTTTGTAATTTGCCATTCAGTGTGATATTTCTTCACTATAATCTCTCCGATATCGGTATATTTTATGTGTGTGTGTATGTACACACACACACATATATATATATATACTTCAGAGATAATAAAAAAAATAACCATTCCCCAAATTTGGAGGGGGTCCCTCGGGTCCATATTCTATGGGGGGTCCATTTACAATTTTACACTGGCACTAATGCAGACTAATGTTTAATTGATTGAGTTTATTTGAGTATTTGTATAAAAAAGAAACGGTACAAAAAGACAATACAAAGCAATATTTGACACTCAAAAGGAGTAGGTGGGAAGTTCAAAGAACTTACAGGAATCCTACCCCTCATTCTACAATGAATGATGCTTTAGTGTAACACCTTGTTGCAGGATTTTTCCTTGTAAACTTATGTACAGCATCATTTTATACATATCTCTACATATACATATATACACATATAAACATTTGCACATGTGCTCTTGTATATGTCTACTTAGATATACATACGAATACATGTATATACAAAGATGGGTACATTCGTTTATGGTCGAAAAAAATTAAATAATGGATAAAACAATTAGAAAGGTATATTGTACATTATTGTTTGTGTTTTACAATTTGTCATTTATGATTGTAGAAACTGAAAATAATAGCTAAAAGAAATGGAGAGTTAATGTTGTATGTTATCATTTATGTTCGTACACATTATCGTTTATGATCGTATAAACATAAAGTAATCGATAAAAAAAATGGAAAAGGAATGTCGTACGTGCGTTGCCGTAAAATTACATAATATGCACTGTGGTTTTGCAGTAAACAGCGACGTAGTAAACAGCATGAGCATCCGTGCTGCTGTGCTGTGAAGTCTGCATAGTGTTTGTGCCCGCTCCCGTGCCGCCTTGGCTGGTGGCTGCAGTTACCCACAGCACCTATCGCGGCAGCACTAAGGTAAATTTTGTAAAGTTGCCTTAAGTCCCTTTCAGAGGAGGATTTTGAATTCTATTCTCGATTTAACAGGAAGCCAGCAAAGGGAAGCTAATTTTGGAGTGATATGATCTCTCCCACTGGTTCTTGTGAGAACTCTTGCTGCAGCATTTTAGTTGGAGACTTTTTAGGCAGTTATTGGGGCCCCCTGATAACAAGGAATTACGGTAGTAGTAATTAATTTCTCAGCATCGCTTTGAGTCAGCATGTTCCTGATTTTAGAAATATTATTAATATTAATATTTACAAATATTAAAATTTATGTTTGTACAGATTATAGTTTATGATCGTTTAAACTTAAAGTAATGGATAAAGGAAAGAGAATCGTACAATGTACATTTTGTTTTGGTTTAGACACTGGGTGCTAACACACAGTTACTGTTTTTCTTCTTCAGCATACGTATTTATGCATGAAATAGTTTTTGTAAAGTGCTTTGAAATGTATTAAGTCTTTTGCCGCTTTGATATTGTCGTCCAGACTGTTCCACATTTTCACCCCACATCTAGTGATACACGTTCTTTTTCGAGTTGTTCGGGAGAACTGTATTTTCAGATCAGTTTCCCTTCTGAAGTTATATTTTCCTTCTCTTGTGAGGAACATTTTTGGAGTATTTGTTGAAAGTAGCCTCTGTTTCACTTTGAAAAGTAATTGTTTTGAATTGAACAAGGTCTCTAAATGTTAATGTTTTTAATTGAAGAAAGCGGGCATTTGTTTGGGCACAATATTCTGCTAAGTGTACAATTCTAATTGCCTTTTTTTGTACTCTACAAAGCAATTCAGAATTACTTTTGAAAGAGTTTCCACAAGTCTCTACACAGTAGGTTAGATGAGATAAAATGAGGGCACAATAGATACAGGGATTTCCTGTCAAGATAGTATTTGCCTTTGTTCATTAGAGCTACAATCTTTGCTGTTTTAATTTTTATTTTTATTATGTGTGGTTTCCAAGAAATTTTGTGATCCAGAGTTACACCCAGAAATGTGTGCTCATATACTCTTACTATACGCTAATAGTCCAGTTGTGACTTAATTTCTTTTCAGATTTATGCATTTTATTATACTGCTAAATAAGAGACAGTGCACTAATTTATTTTCAAGTTAAAGTCACCTTAATTTTTGTTCTATTTGTTTTGCTTCTAACAGACGGTGCACTTATTTATTTCATGTAAGTTACAGCATACAATATTTTCTTTAAATGCAGAAAGAGTTTCATTTATTTTCCTTCTGTAATTAGTTGTAAGTTTCCCTGTATATTTAGTTTTTGTTTTTAAATGATAAAGAACAAAAACTGGAAAGTGGTCACTGATGTCGGTTATCAAAATCCCACTTGGGATTTCTTCATTCAATACATTTCTGTATATGTTGTCAATGAGTGTTGAGCTTTCTGAAGTTATGCGTGTCGGTCGTACAATTTTCGGGTAAAATGAAAAGCTATACATTGTATTCACAAAATTCTGTGATGGTCTGTGTCTGTTTATTTTAAGCAAGTCAATGTTGAAGTCCCCACACAAAAACAACTCTTTTTGACCTACATTTCCAAATAATTTTACAATACTATCTACAAAAATCTCAATATTGGTCCCCAGGGTTCTGTAAATGCAGCTTATTAAAACATTTTTTCTCTTCTCAAAGATTAATTCCACTGTAAGGCATTCCATTATGCCATCAACAGATTCAGTCATATTTTTTACTTGTAAATTATTTTTAACAAAAAGTGCAACACCCCCTCTGATTTTATGGTTTCTATTTTGTTTAAACATTTCATAACCATCCAGTGCAAAGTCTAAAGGTTTCTCATTTTGGATCCATGTTTCTGTAATTGCTATAACATCAAAAGGCATAGTACTGAATTTACTGAGAAAGATTCTCATACTATCAAAACTGGTGCTCAAACTACGGCTATTTAAGTTAATTATCAACAAGGTATCAGACTGAAATGGAATTTGATAACTTTGATAATATCTGCACGTACTTTTAATATTAGGAAAAAAATTTTCAAGTAGCTTGAATTTTTTGCTGTTTTTTCAGGATGCGTGTTTGCCTGGCAATATCTGAGTTCTTTTCAGTCAGGTGCTCATTAATGTACACATTTGTTCCTTTAAGTTTTCTTCCCTGTCTGAGCACAGCGGTTTTCTATTTTCTGTTGGTAAATCTGAGTATTACAGCACTCGGACGTTTGTCCCTCTTTGGAAGTGGGTGGCAGGCTTCAGTGTCTTTCGTGTCTATGTATATGCCTTTGGTCGTGAGATAGTTGACCACCTGTTGCTTTGCCAATTCTTGGTCCATCTCAGTGGGTTCTCCGTTTAGTCCAGTCACTGCCTTGGCGTAGGATCTTAGCTTTACGGCTAGGCCGGTGACAATCATATCATTTATCCTGCTGTATTGTTCCAAGTCTGCAATGCAACATTCCAGTGCATTTATCCTTTGATCTTTCTCCTGGTTTTGAGTTTTTAAGTTCTTGATTTCATCCATAAGATTTAAAATAATTTGCAGTTGATTTGCAATTGTGTCCGTTTGCTCCAAAACTTTACCTAGCAATCTCTTTATCTCCTCCAATTCCTCCTCCATTCCCGTGGGCACCTTTTTTGGAGGCATCCTGAGATGCTAATCCAGACGAGGTTTCCTTCGTAGCACACCCAGGCATCCAGCGCCGTCCACCTGCCCGCTCTGCGCAGACAAACACTGCGGTGGTAGCCTGTTAGCTCCTTCGCTAAGGTCATGCAGTGTCCTGCTCTTCAGCAGTAACGGCAGTGATCCTGCTATTGCCTAGTCCCATCTTTAACGACCCCAAACTGTGAGCCGCTTGGGGTTTGTGATCCATTAAATCCTTGTTTGAGGCCACACGGTGTTGACAAGCCGGGGCAGGTAGCTACCCTCCGCGCTAACCGCTAGCAGTTCGGCACGCCGCAACTGCGTCAAGGCGTATAAACCACCCCAGTTCTTCTTAGGGCAAGGTTGTAGCCACCAGTTCAGATATAATGTACAGCACCAACAACACCGTGATGAATAAGTCCCAAAGTTTAATCCAATGATTTATGTAGAAAAGCTTTCTCTCGAGCGTGAGCAGCAACAGTGCGGTACTCTAATGCGAAGGCTATGTGCTACATGCACCTCTGAGAGCTTTGAAGGCTCCAATAAACTACTGCGTCTATCTACATACTGCCCAGAACACAATTCACAGTTTATCTCACTTTAACATTCTTACTAATATTTAAGATATTGAAGTATCTGTAAACTGCAGACATCGGTCGTGTTCTCTTCTCAGCCTGCTGATGGTGCAGGACATTTGGCCAGTTTGGCTGTGTAAATATATATATATATATATATATATATATATAGTCACCAGCTGCTTCTTCTAAATGGTGACTTTCAGATTTCCCAGCTTCATGAACATTCAATAGATGGTTTTAAATCAATACTGTGGAATTTTTTTGAATTTAGATAAAGTCAATATTGCTGCACTTTTGTAAAGAGTTTGCCTTTTCTTTTGCTCTCTTTAAGCTTAACATCATTAAATCAAACATATTATAAGAAAAAAAACAATTGGGGCTGAATAATTCACCTTCAGCAGACCCATTCTTGATATTCTGTTGTTGTCGGCCGGTGGAAAGCAGACAGAACGGAGGATCTTTCATGCTCTTTTGATGCCTTTATGTCAGTTTATTCGAAAACAGAGTGAGAGGCTGGATGGTCTGAAAAGAGAGCCGGGGAGCGACCGCTCAAAGGGACGCCACACTTTGCTCCATTAAATTGGAATTATTTGCATTTGCTTTTCACACCTATTATGCTAAAAAGGCTTTGCTTCAAAGACTGGTAATTAACCTGGTGGACAGCTGCCTGGAAGAAGTGACTGCTTCGGTCAGCACTCATTAAGGCAACAGATGTTTCTGGGTGAGAAACTTGGAGGAGTTAGATGCCGGTTTGTTCATGCTGAGTGTTTCGAAGTGAAAGTGGATCCTTCACCTATCAATAATCCAAATAAATAATAAACGATCCAGATAAATGATATAAAACTTGGGGACAATCTAAAAGCTCACACTCAAAAACGGGAGTATCGTTTAGATTTAGGGCCAGTTCATCCAGAAGGGTGTCGAACTGTGTGAGGATGGGTTTTCTTGGTTTTTCATTTACGTAACACTGATGATTCTAAATTAATACTGACTGCAACAAAGTAAAAGAAAGTTTGCTATAACTAACTAAACAGCTTCTTTCAGAGTTTGAAGACTGCACATAGTCAAGAATGTTTATATCAGGGCAAAAGTGACAAGGAGGCAGCTCAAAACACCACCTTATGGTATGAAGTGGTATTATATGACTGTAAAAGCATTTGCTTCAGTAGAAATACTCTAAAAATCTGAAATTAATATCTTTCAGTCATAGTAATAACATTTGTTGATTGTTTTTCATATTTTCTAATAGTTTCAAGACAAAATGTCACATGTGTGATTCAAACTGATAGCACTTGATTTCAAGCAAGCCAGACTCAATCACGTGGTCGTTCTTTATCAAAGTTTATTGGAGTAAATGAAAATAAAATGGAGGAATGTAAGGACTGAAAAGGTCTTCATTCAATGAGTTTGCAAAATGTGGAAATAAAGTTCTGATTACTTAAATTTTTTTCCACCGAAAACACAACAAAATGAGTTTGAATGAGAGCAAACCGATGCATTTTGTATTGTAGCTGCCTGAAAAATCTCTGTAAGAACACATAAAAAGCCAGAACATTGTGAATTTTGAACTTCAACAAGAAATAAGAAAAAGTTGTGAGCAAAAGAGAAAAAGAAAAGCTGAAATATTTACACGCTCAAACTCCATCAACTTAAAACAGCACAAAGCAAAAACATTTACCTGCATATTACACTGAAAACTATCACTTTTTAATCATTTTTACTGCACAGTCCAGTTAAGAACTACAACTGTTGTGCTAAAAAGACACTAAAAGGCCTGTATTTCTATTATTGTAAGCTGAGATCTTCAGTGTTATTCAAAGGAAACAGTCGCGTTGTGGAAACAAATGGTTCAGAAATTAATGAGTGAACGAACTGTTAACCTGATGCAAACTGAAGTCTCAAAGTGATTTATTAGTTGCTGCTCAGAGTTTTTGCTGTAGCGCCTGTAGGGCCCAATCTGCAGACTGAAGGACTTTGGGGGAAGAGCAGCAACAGAATGACTTTTGTATGAATCTAAAAGAAGCTGAAGTGTGTAACGTGTGTCTGTACATCTCTGTCTGGGTCTTCACCACCACCTCAGGTCATTCGTCACCCGGCTGGATTTTTACAAGTAGCATCATTCCCCTTTTCTAACACCAGGGGTTTTAATGCCCTCAGTCTAGACTCCCAGGCTCTCTCTTATCAATCCGGTTCCTGTAATGTTCAATACCTCCAGTCAATGAGCTCTAATGTCATGTTTCTTCAGCCTGGTCTATATGATGCTTTCCTTTACATCGTCAGCTTTTAGCTGCTGGTTTCCATGACGACGGTGCAAACAGGAAACGCTTCCTAAAGGCACAGAACTGCACATAAGAGGCAGGTCGCACCAAAATGGTTTTCTACACATCTGCTCGCAGAGTAATGCTTGTGCATGTCTGGCATACAAGCTGCAGCATTTTTAACAACCTCATTTTGTGTTCATGAGGAATCTGGATGAGTGGTGGCTTCTAGGTTCGAGAGCAGTATTCACAGGTTCAAATCCTCCAACCGACAGGTTACTACTGTGATTCAAAGGCAAGGCCTTCGCAATGTGTCATGAATGCAATATTCTTGGTCTCCTAAAAACAAATTTAAACAGGACCTAAGAGTCATGCAGGCGGCACCGTTGAGAGGAAAGGAAAGGCACACAGCCCTGATGAAGGGCAGAGAAAACCCAGATGCAGTGACGAATCTCTGAAATCAGAAAATTCAGTCACAGCAGAACCCTGAAGGCTGTGAAGAGACAGCAGAGACTGGAGACAGTCACGGGTCCCTATTGGGTTTTAAGTATGCACACTAAACAGATAACATGTTGAAATTGTTACACACACACACACACACACACACACACACACACACACACACACACACACACACACACACACACACACACACACACACACACACACACACACACACACACACACACACACACACTTTCCATACGTATGCAGACAAGTCATTTTTCTGCCCCTGCAGAGAATGAGTCCACAGACCTGACGATCCGCAAGATGTGGAGAAAAACCCAGGACAGAAGAAGCCCAGACATCTTTTGTTCAGATGAGAAACAACAGAAACCAAGTGTGTGTGTGTGTGTGTGTGTGTGTGTGTGTGTGTGTGTGTGTGTGTGTTCACTCCTACCTACGGATCGTCTGTACGCTAGCGAGTCGAAGCAGAAATGTTGGTGAGAAAACTAGAAAACAACCCGACCAGCAGCTCAGTGGAGTTCAATGGAGGAGTGAAGGGTTGCCACGGAAACATCCAGGACTCGTTTTTCTGTGAACTCAGTCCGTCTGTCCGGACGGCGAGTAACAAACACGCCACACAGCCCGTGGTTTCAGGGTTTCCTGGGCGGTCCGCTCAGCTGGTGGTCAGCTCGGGCTTCGGTGGAGGCTCCAGACTCTCCGCCACCTCCCCCAACTCGTCCAGCAGCTCCGTGAAGGCCGGCCGTCTGAAGGACTCCACCTGAGGGCCGCACGAGCACAAACCTCAGCGTAAACACACAACGGGAACAAAACATGACCGGGTGACAAGGAATCGATGGAAACCTGTAAGGTTGAGGAGAAATGAGTTTTGTGTCGTCAATCTCCCCCCGTACACTGCGCCCTAGGCGGCCGCCTAGTTCGCCTATCCCCATTCAAACCACGGCGCACAGACGACGCCATGGCTGCATTTGCACTTCATTCCACTAGGTGTGCTGTTTGCCTGTTCAACCTTATTTTACACAGACACCACAGAGGAAGAAGGGCGCTGCTCTCTCTGCATGTTGTTGGAAAAAGTGTGTGAGCCGGCAAGACGTGGTAAAATGTTCAATGATGCGACGCACCGTTTTTTCAATAAAAGAGAAGAACTGAACGATCGTTTCCGCACATTTTACTTACGTCGTAACAATTAAACTGTATCACAAGTAGTTCGTGTACTCAAAAGACCAAGATTCCTTGCGGATAGAACATGCACAGAACAGTATTTCATGTCCCTTTCGACCGGGTTTTAAATATGAATATGAGCATATTCGTGTTTTTGCACGTGTTTACATGGCTGTGCACCATGTAATGTATTATTCTGTCAATATTCCAGTTAATAGAGTCACTGCCTGCATATAGATGTACTCAATCTCGTTCAAAGCATGGACGAGAAATCTCGCGGCATTTCGATCTTGCGAGATCTCATGACATGAGATCTCGTCCCATCCCTAATGCTGATGATGACTAATTGCTAAAGTCTAAATATATGCATCAGTTTGTCTGACATTCTCCTTGCAGTGTACCCACCATGCAGCAGCTGGCGGCCAAATCCAGGAGCCGCTGAGGACAGTCGGTCACCAGCTCTCTGAACGCTGTCTTATCCAGGCCATAGTCCTGACACGCACATGCACACACACACACACAAAAAATCAATTTGTACACCTGTTGCATTTCAAACAGATCAAACATACTTTGCGGAGTACCTCAGGGCTCTATTTTGGGCCCCTTCTCAAACACATTTATTTGTGCTCATGTAAAGCAAAACCTTATTGTCACACTTCCACTCATCGGTTTTTGACGTCCTCAACTTGTGTATTTTTGCTGTGAAGATGTGGAGGACATCCTATCAGGCTGTAGTTATTCTGTTTCGGTCCATGTGAGAAAAATAAAATCATGTGACTTTACAGACGGGCTGTACCTGCGTTCTGGGGAGAATTTCCGGGTCTGCAGCGATCCTGGCTAAGATTTCACACAACACGATCCCAAAGGAGAAAACATCCACCTGGAATGAGTGAAACGTCAAATTCAACGTGTTATTTAACTTTATCACTTGATTTAACGTGACAACTGCAAAGGCTTTCGCTCTGGGAGTTTAGATTTATTGTCGTTGTATTTCAAACTGCAAGATCAGATTTTACAACACTTTACAAGATGGTTGTTTTTTGAGGGAAATTACAAGAAATACGTCACACTGGGAACAGAGCTACCTTCCGGTCGTACGGCTCCCCCCGCAGCATCTCGGGCGCCATCCAGAACGCCGAGCCCACCAGCGACAGCTTCCTGCCGGGGTCCTTCACCGGCGGCTCCACCACCTCCCGGGCCAGGCCGAAGTCCGCCACCAGGGCCTCCCGGCCCCGAGACGTCACCCGGATCAGACAGTTCTGTGAGGGGAGGACACGGGGGTGGGGGAAATGAGGCAGTGCTGCCAGCAGAGGGCGCTGCTTAGCTGCTGCAGGGCTGACTCCTCTCTGTGTGTGTGTGTGTGTGTGTGTGTGTGTGTGTGTGTGTACACCAGACAAACAGTCTCTCAGCGAGTCAATAGGCTCAATAGGATCTGCTGTCAGCACCTTTCCAGCACACTAAATAATTTAGCTCCAGACTCGGGGAGCCAGCGGCACCCGTTGAGGCTTAGGCCGGCCTCCACCCCCGCCACTGACACTCGGACCTGCTTTCTCTGGAAAGATCTGCTGCTTTCTGGGAAAACACACCCGGTGAATCCCGGCTGGCTGACTTCCTGGGTGGGGTGTGATGAGAGGCAGAACAGTGGGCGGATTCCAGGTCAATCGACAGTTTGCATGCATGTAAATTCACATCTTCTCCATAGGAGTCTCAGGGTGTGTGTGTGTGTGTCTCAGCCATCTGGCTCTCATTGCACAGCGACTGGTTTCCATGCAGTGGCCTGTCATTACGAAGCCTCCCGGGGGAGAAGCTCCAGTCCCAGACCGGGGCTCTAAATTTAGCCGTGGCCCCTCACCTCTCCGCCAAGCAAAGCAACCGTTTGGGATCAAAAATGGAAACCGCTCACAAGTACAGAGGGACAATAATTACCGTTCCTTCCCCCACAGCTTCTTTTCGAAGCTTGAACTGAAGTCGTGGAAACGTCTTCACAAATTCTAGCAGACTTTGTTATGTAATTCTGGCATCCGTGCAGCTCGGACACTGACGTCAGGAACTTGTTAATGTCTTAATGTCGGTGTCAAAACAGCAAAGCCCGCTTCCCCAAATGGCCTCAGTCGTCCCTGTGGTGACCTGTTCCAACTCTGTATGGTTCATTTTCTGTAAGACTTGATGTTACAGGCTCAGTTTTTTCTGAGTGGCGTTCCTCCCATGAGAAATATGAACTTCAATCAAGATTACATAGCAATAACTAGATATATCAAGATGTAAATTCTGGGTGAGTGAGAGAAATATATCGGTTTACAAAGCTAAAACTAAACAGCTTATATCAAAGTAACATAGTTTAAAGCTATAGTGCGTAATTTTAAATGTCTATGAATGTCTGTTTTAGCCAAGCCGCTACTAGTGGAGATGACAAAGTGCAGATTAAGCCGATCGGCTCCTCTAACATCTCGCAGGATTTTTCAATATATATAATTCTTGTTTTGCTTGTCGACCGGCACGCATCTCCACGATTGTGCAGGAATTTCAGACCCCGAACTGCAACAAATTCTGTGGCACACAGGCTGTATAAGGCAACAGACAGATACGCGGATTGGCCTGTTATTTTAGGTTTTTAATGCTTCACGGCCCATTAGCATTGAATAAACCGGAAATGCATGTGTAGTTTTTCACAAATCTTGCCTTAAGTCCCTTTAAAAGCTTGACGTGAAAGCTTGACAGTTCAACTAATTACATAGTGAATGTGATGAAGAAAAAGCTGATTTAAGACCTAAAATAACAGAAATACACAGCTGCACTAGAAGAAAGTGAACTCACTGCATGGGCTTCGTTAACTAGTTATTCATGTGTGTCATGTGTAAATAGAAACATACAGAGAACAAAGATAATAGCTTATTACAGAGCTGAAGTTAGAAAAGTCAAAGAAAGTGTGTGAACTACAGAGCTGCAACCAAATATCAATATCTAACCGAATGAAACTGGACTTAGAATTTCACTGCTGTTTACACTCAAACTGTCAAGAATGCTAATAAAATGGTAGAAGTGATTAGAAATAAAGCAAACCACAGTTAAAAGTCAAAGAGTGAGAGCTAGGTCAATGCCAATCACTGATGTTTATTTGGCCAACTTACAAAGCATTTAAAAGAAGTCATGCTTATTTGCTGACTAGTTCTCAAAGTCTTAAGTGTTTAACTGTAAAAATCAATATATGTGAGTAAAAAACTCAAAATCAAGTTAGTTATAGGCAAATAAACCGGAGTAAGATAACAGTTTGAGTCTTAAAAATCAGTAAAATCATCAAAAAACTGCATTTTAGTCAGCATGACTGACAGTTTAGATGTAATTTATTCCCAAAGGATTCATCCATTATCTCAATATCAGTTATGTTCGTTCCTCACTGATGCGACACGGCGGATGGATCGACCTCATCCGGAGTGTGACGTGAGTCGGTGCTGACCCCGGTGTGAACAGAGAGAACTGGGCCAGAGCCAAACGGGGGTGGCGGCCCGGGGCTGACGTGCCGGGGAACAGGCCGCTCTCCTCACACCGGGGTCGACCTGCAAGCCGTGTGTGCGGCAACGCCGCTCGGGGAGCAACCGGCCATTAGCATGACAATGGCGAGCGCGGCGCTGCTTTCGCCTGCATTTCTGACAGCTTGTGCTGGGAGGCCTGGCAACCAGGAGAGCCGGAGAGCCAGCACCTACACACTGGAGAGAGAGAGAGAGAGACAGAGAGAGAGAGAGAGAGAGAGACAGAGAGAGAGAGAGAGAGAGAGAGAGAGAGAGAGAGAGAGAGAGAGAGAGAGAGAGAGAGAGAAAACACGGCCCACGCACCAGTGTGGCGCTTCAAGGGCTCGTTCTGCAGCACAGATGAAGATTTCCTCGTAAAGCAGCGCCACAAGCACAGTTTGGTCTATTTTACGAGGAAAGGAGGAGGTTTCACCGAACGACTCAGGTTAAGGAACATTTCCCCTGAAATGCTCACTGGTAATGAACGATATAAGAAAATGTTGCGTAAATGAAGATTTAAAGACTTATATTACAAACATAACAGATGAGCGCAGACTCTGACAGCCTGTGTGTGTGTGTGTGTGTGTGTGTGTGTGTGTGTATACGGGTTTCTGGGCACGCAGACGGGAGTCACCTTGGAGTTGAGGTCTCTGTGGTAAATGTTCTTGTAGTGCAGGTAGATCATTCCTCGGCTGATGTCGCAGGCCAGCTCCACCTTTTCCCTCCAGCACAGAGCAACGTCTTTTCGGGCCAGAAGTTCCTCCAGACAGCCGCCGTTCACGTACTGAAAAAACACAAAAGCAAATTTTGAAAAAAAAAAAAAAAAAAAAAAGTCATGCTGTGACAAAATGACAGTGTTTACAGAATTTCTAGAATGCAAGTTGCTCATTTTTTGTTTGTTTTTGGTTTTTGGCTCCTCATGCAACTCATACAAAACATTCAGGTACATAAAATCTGTGGCCACTAGATGTTACTGTATGACAACAGAAAACTGCGACAGCACCACAAAAAACACCTCCATTCCAATTGTATTTAACGACAGAGCAAGATAAATGTCTCCAAGAAGAGAAACATTTCTGGGAATGGAAAACAAATGCCACATATGATTTTTCATCACATGCATATTTCACTAAAGAGAGACTTATAGCCTGGATCTGGAACAGATATCGCAGATAATCAAGACTTTAAATGAAGAAAAATTCCCATTTTTACATTCTGTTTATGTCATTCTCAGATGAGTTCACTTTAGAATTTACTTTTCTTGATATCAATTAGGTAAATGAAAATTTTTACATTAAAAGGTGCATTCAGGAGTTTGCACGTTTTATGCGAAACAACGACCCCTGCAGGCCTTGGGCGTAACTGCAGCTTGGTGAAACACTCGTGCCTGTGGATTGCGTCCATGTACGTGCACGGAAGAGGGGAACTCCTTCCTCGCTCTTTTAGTAGCGCTCAAGTAAAATTGAAGTTTCTTTTGCCTGGTGGGGTCTGTGCTGGAGCTGTGGCAGTGCTAGAAGCCGGTCTTTTCTTAATTTCTGGAAGATCCATCGTCAATACTGCTCACTTGTTGCTGCTTAGCATCTGATGGAGTAATGGCGGACAAAACGAAACTTAAGGAAATCAGGCCAGCGGGAGCGCGCATTACGTCACATCATCTCTAATTCTCCCCGAAAAAAATCTGGTGCCGAACTGGCACTGCAACTTTCAAGTGACAATTTAGCGCTGTTAGCGGTACTTAAAATGAATATGTCAGGGCACATTGTGCACATCAATGAATATTTTTAACATATTTATGGTGGAAAATAAGTTGTTTTAAAGTTGAAAAACTCCTTAATGCACCTTTAAAGGGTTATAAACAGGGGTGCACATAAGCAGTGCACTGGTGCGCTACCAAATTAAAAAATGTGTACCTGATCAAACATTGTAACGCTCATTTTTGTACCAAGATTTGGGGATAGCAAGGTGAGCATCTGTGTGTCGGATGGCGGGGGGGGGCGGTGCGCACTCGGAGCTTTCTTTTCAGGTGTAATGTTCTGCTGTTGTGAGTAAAATAACACACATTCGGACTGCACCGAGTCTACACTCCCGCACAGTGGGTACGGCTGCACAGGAACATAAAGCTCGCCGCGCCTCCCCTGAAGCCCTCTGGCGCCCCCCAGGGGAGGCGCTTCACAATTTGAAAACCACTGGTTCAAGTGATGGAAAGCAGATACTGCACGAGCACTTTTATTTTTCAGAGCTTTAAACACCATTATATTTTGTGAAAGTTACAAGGTTTCAGACATTCTGTTGCACTGCTTCTTTTTGTTTCAGTTGAAATTAAAACAGGGTATGTAACACTGTCCACGCATCCCTCTATTTTGTTGTTCCTGTAGGTAGGCGTGGGAAAAAAATGTATTTAAAAATGTGAGGACCAACCAACATCCCAAGGTTCTCCCCTGAGAACAAGACAAAAAATATTATGTGCACCCCTGGTTATAAAATGATGTAAAATGAACGGGAAAAAAAGCTCCAACTCCGATTACACAATCCGAGACGTGAGTCAACACTTCTCATGAGGCTCTGGGCTCCCATCAGTGAAATCTGCTGTTCAGAACGGAGCCAGAAAACACTGAGTGACTCAGGAAGGCGCAGAGCTCACCTCTAAGATGGGATACAGCTTGTCTTCTTTCACACAGATCCCCAGATATCTGTAAAAAGAAAAAAAAGAGCAGCAATCATCAAGTGCTCATCAGTAACATTACTGAAGAGATTTTAACAGCAGTTTGGAAATCTGATGTTAGTAAAAGTTTATTTTCTGTCATGTCATGTTGCATTAACAGTGTTATATTTGTGGTTTAAATTCTATCAATACTACCTAATTAATCTTAACGAAGTTGTTTAAAAAAACTTTTTTTTAAATTCCAATTTTCGGTTTATATTTTCTACAGCAGCAATTACAAAAAATAGTTGAAGAAAAAAGGGTAAAAAATAGGAAAAATGAGAAAGAAAGGAATATAAAAAATATACAGTATGTGACTGTGCTTTGCCTTGAACGTATTTATTTCTTTTGATTATATTTGTTTGAGTCTTTTGGTACAAAAAAAAATATTGCAATGCTTTTCCCCCCTAATAAATGTTTAGCTGTTTTGACTGTTATTTTCTTCAAAATTAATTATTTTTTATGTTTTCTATATTTCTATAATTGAAATTATATCTATATGTATCTTTTTAAAAAAAATCCAACATTGTAGAATTAAAAAATAAATAAAAAATGTTTGGAAATTAAAAAAAAGTTGCAGGTTGTCCTATGAAAAAGTGGTGTCGGTGCCTCTCTATACAGAGTGATTGAAGTGTATTGAATTGTAATTTCACAATTAAAATCCTCTTTTTTTCATGCTCACCATAGCACAGGAATAGTGTGTGGTAGAAAATAAAAAGCCCTGATACCAAACGAGGCTGTGGAGCGGTGGTGTAGGAGGAGGAGAGTGAGGTGTGGGAGGCTGCAGAACCTGCTGGAACGGCGGCGAGGGAAATCCTCACACTTCAGGAGGCTAAACAGCGGAGTGTGTGACGCTACCTGACGATGTTGGGGTGGGAGAGTTTCTGCAGGAGGCTGATCTCGCGCACGATGCTGTCCTGGTCCACGTCGTTCTTGTAGATCTTGACCACCATCACTTTCCGGGTGGTGCTGTGCATCACCTGCAGGGTGGAAGGGTTCGGTTACAGAGGAGAGGAGGAGTTCAGAACCTTCTGTAATGCTGGAGCAGATCAGCCGACCACGGTTTCTATTGGTCCACTCTAAAACACCAGAAAAACATCCATGCAACCGTTGTCATGGAAACCTGGCAACTACAAAGGAGTGAGTGCACGGTGTTCAAAATTCAGAACAATGTGAACAGACGGACGAGGGAACTTCGAAAATCAGATAACTTTTGCCTTCTTTTCTGAAAACGGCTCAGAAAGTAGAATTAAATGCTATGACTTCATCTCTGTGGAACCGAAGAAGACGCAAGTTTTCCCGTAGTAAAGTACAGTAATGACTACTTCTGCACATGCTCAGTAGATGGACAAGAAGAATATTTTCCTCCAGAGAGTCAGGACTCTCGGTCCAGATTCTCCTGGTCCTGGTAGTTTAAGAGTTGACAGTCATCAATAACAACAATCCAACTTTATCATCCATGTTCTCCAATCGCTAATGTTTAGACCCATCGTTCTCTGCAGCACCCTCTAGTGGCCCTACATGAAAACTACATCATTTTCAGAGTTGCTGTCAGTTCCAGGTAAACCGATATTGTTTTCAAAATGTGTAAGCGCAAAATCTTTCTGAAATGAAAAAGCAAAAACTCTGCATTTTCACTTGAAACGTCAGGTAAACGGAGCTTAAATCTGTAAATGAACAGCAGACAGTGAAGTGGCCTCATTGCCAGAGGATTTCAGTTTCAGCAGCAGCAGCTGCATCCGTCCTGATTTTCTTGTTTACCTCGCGGCGTCTGTCACCGGCGTGATCTTGTCATTTGAACCCAAGCTGGGAATTAATGTGCGATTTGTCAAATGCTGATGCATCACCGACTCTGGTCCGTCTCCAGAATCAGCTAAATGGGTCAACTTCAGCTTGAAACGGGTAGAAATGTGGAAATTTCCAGACGCTCCCAGAGTTGTGCTGGCACCTGAAGAGACAGCCGTCTCTACTGGTGGGTGAGTGTGTGAATGGATCAATGTGACTAAGAATGTCTCGCGAAATGTGCAATATAGGTGAAGCCTGTGGTTTGACTAATTCATTTTATCTGACTCTTTACTGCAGCCTACAGATAAATATGCAGATGAGTATATGTGTACTTATTTTTGCTTTTTAAATGCTGTTCCTGTCACGTAACAATTCTTTGTTCCTTTAAATCACCTTAAATTGCCTCATATAGTCAAGTGCCAAGACTTACCCAATCACTGGAACCATCCGACGACCTATTTCTTTATTATTTCACGAAGGACAAAGCTTGAGTGTGTTAAAATGAGCTCCTCCTGGAGACAAAGCAGCACCGTAACACTGGGAATGATGTAGCGTCTCTGCTATGGGTGACAGCGGTGACTCTAAGGTCCCCAAAGCTGGTGGGCCAATTACAGAATGACAGGAATGTCCCAATTAGCGTTCTGGACAAAGCCAGCTTTGATGGCAGCTCACGCGTAGGTGGCCCCGGAGGGCAGTGGAGGGGGGGGGGGGCCACGATAGGAAATAAACAAACCTTGTAGACTTTGGAGAAAAAGCCACTCCCGATCAGCTCGGCGCTGAAGTTTTCCCAGAATTCCAGCTTGCGGACGGCGGTGCGGAGCTTCTGCCAGCGGTTCTCATGGTAGTACTGGTCCGAGGACTCGCCGTACAGGGTGGGGCTGGTGGGCTCCGAGGACACGTCCACATCACACATGCTGGAAATGTCGGCTGGGGGGGCGGGGGACACACAGGTCAGGGTGAAGCTCCATTAATCAAGTCGTTTTTTTCCAACAGGAAGTTCAAACATCAGTGCAGAAGAAATTCAGTCAGCAAAGTGAACAGTGAAACGCAGAGCGATGGGACTCTCTTCTGCTCATAACCCAAAATATCCTTTAAAATTATTTAATCTCGAACAATTTATTGTAATACTGTGTCATCTTGAAGGACCTGAATGAAATTTCAAGTCATGGGGGGAAAAAACAGATACCAGTGTGAAGTATGGGTCTGATACTGTGCAAAGGTGTGATACTTCTGAACCATTTCCCTCCTCTCAGCAGAGCAGCTGAACAGTAATGGAGGAGCACGGTCAGCCGTGCGCAGATAGAAGAGAATAAAAGCTGAACATTTTGGATTTGGAGAACAGGTCTTAAGTTTGATCTGGAGTGTATGGAAGTGGTATCAGACTGTGTGGCCATCTCCATCAAATGAAACCACCCACCGTCAATACATACATCTGTTTCAAAACACGTCTGTGATGCTTTGTGGGGAAAAAAAAACAACCCGTTACGGTTCGCAGTCAGAAGATCAAAAACATCCCACCAAGACCTGCTGAAAACGCCCTCTCACCTCAGACTGTTGCTGGACAACACCTTCTAGAAATCATGTCATGAGACGTCTTGGTTGGACTGCTGAGACAGGAGATCGTTTGCTCTAATAACTACACACCAACGAGTGTATCTGCAATAAACTTTCTTTCAAACGAACATCTTCTTGTTAGAAGTGATTCGACAAGAACTTGTGGCTAATGTGTGATTAACCCATAAATCACAGCGTTTGGAGAGATCCTCGGGCTTCTCTGCATAATCCTCGTCTTTCTACCTGAAGCGCTTTGACTCTCCAGAGATAACTGGCCAAAAGTCTAAAGGCACAAAAGCAAAAAAAAAATGACCAAGTCGCAAGTGTTCGGCCTCTGAATGCTGCCGGTGGAATCTGTGGTTATGTAACTGCAGAGAGTCCACAGCAAAAATGCAAATCGTGGCGACTGCGGTCTGGAAAACACGCTTTAAATGTGTTTTTAGACAATGTGGTCAGGTTTCAGTGAAGTACTCATTTATTCCATGGAACCCAGCAAATGTTGAATTGTGGGTAATAAACAACGCTACACGCCTTGTTTATTTAAACGATCAGTGTGTTTTGTAAATGTGTTGTAAAGCACTCTGGTCACTTCTGGGAATTGGCAACAATCCAAATGTGAGTGCAGTCGCTCTGAAAACGAGTCATGTAATCACCTGCTATGAAAAAATTAACAGCCTTCATGCTGGTCGGTCACTAAATTCATACAATTTCATTCATAAAACATGGTAAATTTTGATTTTTATTGGTGCAAAAATGAATTACTACAGATAAATATCAACTGAAGACAAAAAGTAAAAAAAAAGATTATGTAATAATTTTTACAAACAAATACAGATTTATAAAATTTTGTTGTATTTCTTCTTTTGGACCCTGGAAACTAGAAGCATGTGTCTAGTGGGACTACTTTTATACTGTATGTATTTATAGGTCGAGGTGTGGTTTTAGGGTTACGGTTACAAATATGTTAAAGCGGAGTATATATACACACACACTCATACGTAATGCACTACACCAATGAGAAGGCAAGAGTGTGTGTTCAAAATGTTTAATACCAGTTTGTGGATCTGATCTGAATCACTTCAGCATTATTTATTAATAATTCACCTTCTTAAAAATACTGTTGTCTATTCTCACTGCAAAGCGCCATGAAACTCACTCTGTGCTCACTGAGGATGAGTTTGGAATCAAATTACACACAGACACGCAGACAGACAGCTTATCGTTTTCATGATAGATCAATGTTTGAAGGGACTCTTAACTAGTAAAGATGCAGTTACTTTCAGGCCTTTTAAAACTTTGGATTCATGAAACTGTCAGGTAATAATTCTTTGTTTCACTTCAGGTTTATTCACAATAATTCAGCTCTTGATTCTTAGAAGTCAAACGCTACTGTTATAATGTTAGAACATTAAAACGAGTCAAGTTTCACCACATGTCGCTCACACCTCTCCTCTTTACTCTAGCATCTCACCAAACTCATATTAAATATTTTACTTTGCACTCAGCTGCTAAGTCGATCACGCCGACACAATGGAGCGTGCGACAAGCAAGAGGGCAAATTTATTCACTTAACGGTATGAAGCGACCTCGCATGAAAGAGGAGCTCACAAAAGGTCTAATTTCACTCTCCCACTTGTTAGCTGCACGGATGAAAGAAAGCGGGACCACTTTTCAGGGCGAAACAAAGGCGGAGGATAATGCAGGGGCTGAAAATAGAAGCAGGGCCGGGCTCGTCAATGAACTCGAACGGGAGACATGATGGAGGGTCGGTTCGGTTTCTGTCAGGTTCTCACAACAGAATGACTGAAAACAGGAGAAACACACTGAGGGAGTGACAGACGGGGGGGAAATAGCTGTGGATTATATGTTTTAAGCTTTAATTCTTCACTTAATTTCATAAATTTCTGCATGCAAGTCCTAATTAAAATGTATTCTAGAAGGGTGTGAGTGGGCCAGACCGGTAAAATAGAGCTATAATAATCAACTGTGAAGTTTTTGTTTGTTGTAGCGCTGAGGAAACATAATGAAAACATCACAAAACCAAACAATTCTGACTAAAAAGTCCTATAATCTCAACATAAAGCTGGATTTAGTTAAACAACCTGGTGCAAAATAAAGTAAAATGTTCCAAAAACCCTCCCCTGCAGCTGTTTTAACAAACTTACCCATAATCCATGGTTTCGAGGCTAACGCTAGTTGGCTTGAATGGATCAGCTGCCTTTCATGGTAGCATCACCTCAGCTCAGTAATGATTTACTTCTAGAGCGCTTTTCCACTGTGTGACCAGTGCTGAAGCAACCAATCACAACCAGTCCACAACACATTCACTCACACACCAATGGAGGCACCTGCAATGGGGACTCAAACCTCCAACCTTCTGACTGCAAGACGACCGCTCACCCATGGGGTTTCAGCATTGTGTCGGCGAGGTGTAACGTTAGATTTGCACAAAGCCTTTAGTCCATAATGTAGCAGTGCCTCAATTGGGACGAGAAGCACATGGAGGACATGTTTGAGAGCTGCCATGCGACACCGTGAGCCGTTTCACTCACAAACACTGTACCTCCTTCTCAGCGTCAACATTAGCAACACTGCAGCCGCTATTTCCTTCTACTCTGCTCTAGTTCTTGATATTCGGCCAGTAAATTAAGAACACTCATTCCAAAGCATGGAAGTAAAGACATTTACACCATTTGAAGTGTGTGCTTCCATGTGTACTTCAGTATGAAAATCAAGCCCTGAGTTTTATTTCAAGGCCGCACTTCACCCTGCGCTAATCCCTGAATAATCTCTACACCACTGCAGTATATTGCTCCTTCACTCCCTCATATAAGGGATTAAGTTGATGCACAAGAGCAAAATGTACTCTTACTCCACTTGACTGGATGAAAACTCCAGCCTGGTGTAGCATTACAGGTCTCTGACAGACGGTAACAGTCCGACACCATTAGCACAGAACGATCTGCAATGGGGACACCTCTGGCTGAAAAATATATCCAGTCATTGATCTTCTGCAGCCAATTCCAGCTGAGTGAGGGTGACGGCAGGGTCCACTCTGGGCAAGTCCACCACAGGGCAAGTCACACCTCCAGGCCCGTCCTGAATCACCACTTTCATGCTTTGTGAATGTAGGAGGAAAGAAAAATACTTGAAGAACATGCAAACTCTGCAGAGGAAGGCCCTCCAACTCAACCTGGACTCAAACTCGAGCCATTCTGTGGAATTACCCCACCAATACTAAGTCTCACTTTAATCATGTTTAGCATTGCTTGGACCGGACACCAAATACTGATAATGGTGCATCTCTACACCTGACTGATGGCTTCTGTGGTTTTGGTGACAACTGCAGGCTAGAACTCCGGTGTAAGGTTGTGTTGTGGTGAGAGTTCCCTCACCGGTCTACGTGGGCAGTCCTGACCCAGTTCCAGCGGCAGAGGGCCGGTGTGACAGCAGAGACGCTCCCAGTTTGTTGTTTCACAATGACGCCGGTGGAAAGCGCGCGCTGACACGCTAACACAATTGGCGGGGTTTTGTCTATCAAGTCCGGGGGAATCAACCCCGGCTATTCAGGCCCGCGTTTGTTCGTCCGGCTCGGGACTGAACAATCGCTGCACTTTGTCAACCCTGGCTGTGTCAGAGGGAAACGCTTACAGTGCAGCTCTGTCATCTGACTGCTCTTCATTTCATCTGCTATCACTTCTGTTCTGTGGGAACTCAACTCGGAGACAGGAAAGAATAAAAAAAAAAAAAAATTCAGACATTTCAATTCTGTTTCGCTGCAAGAAGTTGCTGGGATACATGATGATGGATGGATGGATGGTTAATGAAGCAAGTGCAGGACAGTTGGAAAGCGCTTGCATGAATGAATGAACACATGAACAAATCAATAAATGACAGGATGCAGAGATAAAAATAAAAAGATGATACATGATGGATGACAGATGGGTCAATCAATGGATGAATGACAGATGACAGATGGGTCCGCTCCACTCTCTGCCCTGTTTTCCACCACGTCTGTTTCTTTTTCCACCAGCTTCGTCCAGACCAACCCTGGCTGATCCCACCCGTTACGTCAAGTGTTGGCTTCTGGACATTCTCAAGGCTGCGCTTGGGGTTTACCGCCTGTCGTGATCTTTCACCAGCCAGAAAATCTACAATTAGACGTCAGAGTGAGAATCTGCAGGCAGGCTATAATCACATCAGCACTGCTATAAAGACTTTAAACCAACTGATGAGGCTCTGTTCACACTCACTGTGTGGTTTCCGGCTCTGAGCCGAAGCACAGAAAAGAGGTGTTCACGCCAACCATTTTCAAACTAAACGATACAAACAGATGGCATATTGGAAACTTTTACATTTCTTAAGAAACAGACGTTTCTGAATTTCCAGAAGAGCGCTGTGAGCTCTCATGGAATCAATGTGGTGATATTTTAACTACCTGACCACTCAACAGGAGTTTTTATAGAGCTCAGAGGTGTAAAGTGGATTAGTTTAAGAGTTCCTATGTGCCTGTATCAGTCAGTCTTATTACCAAGGCCTCTATTTGTGGGTGAAATACATCAGTGTAAAGATTTTAGCAATTCAGACATCTCGAACTTGCAGCTCTAGTCAGGTGTTTTCAGCAGTCCGACTCTATTAAAAGTCTAATGTTGGTGGCTGTCGTTGCATTTGGACTAAACTAGCTGGAACAGCAAGGTGAAGTGATCTGAAAACCTTCCTCTGTTTGTTCCCTTTATTTCCACTGCAGCCGAGAGCATCATGCAAATCAGGGTGATGAAGTAGGGAAAAGCAATGAATGCAACTCACTGAACCTCCAATCATCTGGGAAACAACACCGCCATAAAGGTTAAGGAGAGGCTGTTGTTCTGGCTCGACAGACAGTAAAAATCAAGAAATTCTCAAGTGTGTTGGGCAAAAAAAAAAAAAAAAGGAAAAGAACAATGCTGGAAATGAGGAGAGGGACTGTTATGTAACTCTCCTCCTCTGCAGGATGCAAATCCTCCGACAGAGCTTCCCTGAGAGGATCCTAGAATTCAGGTTGGGCTCAACTGTTCCAGATGATTGTGACATACTGTATCCAACCTGTTTTATTCATATCGACTCTAAATGACCCGCCGGTGTGAATGCGAGCATGTCTTCTCTGTGGCCGTCATACGGCAGGGCTGGAGGATACCTTTACCCGACATCAGCTGGCATCGCCTTCAGTCCTGGAGGTTTAAGATGCCATATAGAAGTTGAACGAATGGATCTGTGTCAGAGCTTGTTGGATTTGCATCTGGGTTTCAGATGGCAGTGTTTACACCTCCAAAGAGAGAAATCTCATTGGAGGGTTTTTCAGTCGAACCAATCAAGTGAATGTGCTCCAGGCGCAATCCGGATGGTCTGACTTCTTTTGCATGTGACCCGGGGCGAGTGGAAACTCCGAGTTCTTTCACATGTGGGATACGAAGGTTCAACCAGAAAAATCCAGGAAACGTCTTGTATGGCAGCACACTGCGAGGTCGACCTGCGTCTGAACAAACATGCCATCGACGGTAAAGTCTGGGTCGAGGCCGCGCTGACGTCCTGGCAGCTGATCAGGAGCGCTGCTCGTTAAAGTTCACCAGTCAGAACAAGTTCACACCGAGGCGAGATTTTTCTCCAGAGATCCAACTGTCAGTACGGCGAATGTGAGGAACGTGAGTGTGTGTGTGCGCACTCCACACCAGCGAACTTGTGAGCAGCCACGAGGCACTGTGTCACCCTCCAGACAAGGTGATTCATGTCGCAAGGTAACGTCATGGACGTTGACTCACGGGAGGCCAAAGAGGGAAAAGCTCAGATTTTCACACTACCATGTGCTAATGAACTCGATAACACACTCATTTCCCAGAGGACGTGCACTCAGCCAGACCCTGTGAGCACACACACAACACCAAGGCCACGGCACTTTCTGGTGGAGGTCGGAGATTTAAAGATGATGCAACCACTGAGGAAAAACAATGTATTCATCGTTTAGTTGGAATTTCTGAAGCACTGTTGGGTAAATTAAGCTCCTCTATATTTTTTGGGTTACCACTTGATAATGCAGCATTTCTCAGTCATGTATGCTGAGGTTTTAGATTACAGTGCATCTGGTGGGGGGTTTTCTCAGATCATTTCGTGACTTCAAGGCCCTCGTCTTCCTGTTTTTGCCCAACTCAAGTCTGTATCTGTACGTTAGTGCGGTTTGTGATGAACAGGAGTAGTCAGGAGCTGGAAAACTTTGGGTTTAAGTGCAGAGTTCAGATTAAAGTCACAATTCAGCAGGAAAACAACATTTTCCGAGCTGCAGTGACTTCAGACGTGAAGTATGTGAACTGGAGGTTCAACTGCACCACAGCAGAGCGATAGTCTGCCCAACAGCCCTGGAGGAACTAACAACATAATCATTACGGCCATTATAACGGAATAAAACCAATAATGTAATAACTGCGAGTGGTGTAATAAAATATTTAAGCCAACAACTATTGCATTTTGCCAATAATTTAATAAGTTAATACCCTGAATAGCATTTTAAATGTTTGCTGATCAAAAGAGGATGTTATGCTTGTCATATTCACTCATTAAGGATGCACACTATTAGGCTAAATGATCAGGTTATTGGACATTATTGCATACGACTCCAGCCATGACAGTTTCTTACAGATGATCATTACAGCAGAGCCGCTCTGGCCGCTGGGAGCTGGGTGGATTTTCCACAGCGCTGCCTCCATCGGGAGGAAACACCGATAGAAATCAGATCAATAGAGGAGCTGGACCAAACCCAGCAGAGGCTCCATGGTGGCGTCTTCCAGTTACAGATCAAGCACTTATAGGTAGGCATACGCTGTTAGCACACTTTAAAAGACGAGTGCAAGTACAAGTACTAACCTTTATCTACTCTCCAATAATAAACCGAGTATGGATATGAGGAAGTATTAGATGCTATAAAGCCTTATTCATAGTAGATAAGCAAATTCAGGGCTGGGCTGGAAACTGGAGGAGTCAGACCACAATAATGCTCAAACATCCACAAATTCAAATGTTTAAGTGCCAATAAATGGAATATGTGCATGAAAATGTAATATTTCAAAAAATAAGTAAAATCTCAACATCACACCAATTTTAAACTTTGTATTCTGCTTCAAAATGCAGTGACAAATGTTTCCATTCTCTCCTGTGTCTTTCCATTCAATATTAAATGGACGAACTCACCAGCTGCTATGTAAAGCGCTTTTGTGTGATTTGTGCGATTGGCTAATATATACGCTAGCTGGGGATCCATTATCTGCGCAGCGCAATCAGTAGACAACTGAGTAAAGCGTTTACAGTTAATAAGGTTATTGTCATTGGTGAAAATACTCAGAGTTGCAGAGCTGCTGTCTCTCTTTCAGGCTTTCTGAGCTCCCCAATAACATTCGTAGAAGCTGTTCTGTCTGGAGTACCAACATTTTATTCAATTTAGGTGAGCTGCAGATTGAAAATGGTTATAAAGTTGGCGTTTGTCTCAGTCCTGCTCGCACGTTGTTGGGTTTAGCATTAGCAGAAACGGCAACACTGCTACTTTTTAACATGATGGGATTAGTTACTGTCACACTCCGACTGCTGTTTCTCTGTCCTGCTAACTGCAGTGAAGAGCAGCTTCTCATGGCAGCATAAACAAATACCCCTAAGCTGATGCTAGCAGCGATAGCTCGTCCAGTTCCCGAATGCTTGTAAAGAAACACTCCAGAGGAGGTTTTTATTTTTCTGAAAGCGAAGCCTCGTCACTCAGGAAATGATACATTATACATTTCTTCTTCTGTGTCTTTCCGCTCCACTGACCTCACTGGCTGGATTCGTTTACCGAGCTCCAGATCAACTTACACTAGTTTTCTGCCTTTTTAACCTGGACGCTGCTCCTGTGGTCAACCAGGCTGCTTACTAACAGCTCTCCTCCATACTGCTGCACTTCAGAGTCCAGCAGGATGACTTGGAGGAGCACCGGTTGGTCATGCACCGACGTTCAAAGTCCAAATCGTCAGGACATCCGAGAAAGTCATGTGTTCCTGGCTAAGTGCCCTGCGGTACACCTCCAAATACCACGGTGAAGTCGTAATGTGGCTGTTGTTGTAAACCGAGCTTCATGAAGAAGACGTCATGGACGCAGAAACGGACTTAAGGGTATTTTGGACGTGACATGTGAAGAGGCTGTTGACAAATTACAGGTGGAGAAGAGAGCGCTCATGTATTCAGGATTTATTTATTTCCTGTTATTTTCACATCCCCTCAAAAACTAAAAAACTCAAAATGAAACTGAGAATGTGTTTCTTTCCTCCGTATTTTGGAGCAAGATGTGGAGATGAGGCATGCATGTTTCTGCTGAGCACCAGAACAGCAGTGGAAACACCAACACTGTACGAGTCCCTGTGTATTGATATGACATCTTAAAATAGGAGCGCTCAAACACCGAGAGCGGCTTGCAGAGGTGTTTCCAATCCAGAAATCAGAGCAGACACTAGAAAAGTGGATCATTAAATCTAATTGTTTGCAAGCTGTATTGTGAGCCAAAAAAATCATGCATTACTATAGTTTTTGTGCCTGGAGCTGCGGCGCTGAAACTGAATATCCTGCAGCCTCTTTCATGAGACACCAGTATCTGCTTCTGCACTCGGGGAGGTCTGTAAAAGGATCGCACATCTACAGAAAACCTCAACCCATGTTCACAGCTGTAAACAACAAAAGCTAAAGAACAGGGGTTTTTCCAGCATGCCTCTTCCTCTGTGGTTTCTGCAGAATAACGTGTGAACCCATTGCAATGCTGCTGCTAGCTTGGCAATCGTGCATTAGAAATGACAGAAGCTGGATTACATGTTTTGTTAAAACAGAGATCGCAGAGCTGCTGTCTCTGTCACACGTTGCCCATCAGCTCTTCATGGTAGCATTAGCTGAAACAATGTTCCTGTCAGGAGAAACACTGCTGTAGAGCCGAGGTTTCCTTCCTTATTTCCTGTTCAGTTGAGGAGAAGTGTTTCATTAATCCTAAAGTGACGAGGTGTCCCGTTGGAAGCAACATTAGCATGTTTCTGAAGCCACGGCATCGCGGTCCTGCTCTCTGGACGGTTTCAGCAAAAACCATGAAAAGCTTTCATTTCCAGTGAAGAGCATCTTTGCTACTTTTCAATGAACTCAAGTTCATTTGAGGATGAAAAGAGCTGTAGTGCTGCTGTCTCTCTGATTGAGTTAGCATTAAAGCTCGTGTCCGGAGTTTTGAACGAGAGAGGTTTTTTTTTAATCCAATGTCTCGAGGTTCCGCCCTCCCTCTGCTTTCATGAACGACTTAGCCACGCCCCTTTAATTGTGCACGCTGTTATCCGTCAGGTGAAAATGAGAGCCTCTGAGTCCTACAGCATCCTCCATGTTTAGCTGTGTACGGTGGATGTTCAGCAGACAGTGGATATATCCGAGGTAAGCGCAGCGGCTGCTGCGTAGCTAACTCACCTCTGCCTGGGCGAGCGGCCGTGCTCTCTGGCTGCTCCACACTTTGATTGACAACACGAGAATGCGGAAGCTCGAAATCTATTGGCTGAAGCTGACCGGCGCTTTTTCGGATAACATGGGGGTCTATGAGACAAAGGCGGGGCTCATAAATAAATTTTTATATTGCTTTATGCTAATATTATATTGTAGTATCGAACCAGACTGACACATTGAAGCTCTGTTGAAAAATTATACATACTTTGGAAACGAACGGAAACTCCGGACACGAGCTTTAACTGAAACAGCTGCCTCAACTGGGAAGAGCTACAGTAGAGCTACTGTTTTGCTACCGTTAGCATTAGCAAAGTCATTTCCTCTGATGAAGAGCAGCTCTGTGAGCACTTCACTGAAGAACCGGTTCACGGCTGTAAACAACAGCAGAAAAAGCTCTTTTTAAAAATGCATCCAGGCCATCTGGGAACTGGAGAGTCTCACCATATCGGCCTGCGTTCTCTTGTCTCTGTGTTTCTGCACGGCACCCGGACAAACACTACAGATTTTCTGATTGCACAACAGAGTGACACCCAGACCGCAGAGACACAGAGATGCTCGGCTCTGCACTTTAACAGCCGAGAAAAAAAAACAAAAACCCTGCTTGAGAACAACGTGCCACTTTGTGTGAGATGGTCGAGTGGGCTGTAAACGGTGTTGGAGGTCGTAGGAAATGCAGAAGCGGCTCAGCGTTGCTCTGTTCCTTCTCTGCTGCCTCCCACCACTGAAGCCGAGCGGCAGCGTTCGGGTTAAAGTTGACCTGAGTGAGCACCACCACCGATTCATGAACGTCGTTACGCGTTTAGAGTCCGGAGCTTCAACCTCTCAAAACTTCTCAAATCCTAAAGACAGAAAATCAAGAAGCGGTTCATCGAAGAGGGAGACGTTAAGTTTGCAGGATTTATCAGAGAGATTATTCTCAGATTTCACCATCTGCGAGGAGGAGGCTTAGTTTTCTACAGTGCTGATGGTCTGTGTGAGAGAGAATCCCTCCTCAAATCCCCATATCAAGTGAAAGGAGGATTCCCCTCCATCCATCCATCCATCCATCCATCCATCTCTACACTGTCCAGACTCCCACAACAAGCATGCACAGTAATCCAAACTCTCATCCACGACACAGATGGTCTGCTAAGAACCAGATTCAAAGCTGTGTAGATATGAAGCTGCTAGCTGAGCAGCCACGCCGAACTTGGGGGAAAAAAAAAAAAAAACAGTCCATAAATTTTGACCTTTCCATCAGCATGGAAACAACCCAGAGCAACGAACACTTCACGCCTGAAACTCAACCTGTGAACTGAAATTAGAAATCCTCCCATGTGTCACGGTAACAGTTTGAATTTATAAATTTGGCCCAATTTACTCCTGTCAAAATCAGTCTGATGAATCCGTCTTCAGTCTAAAAGCATCACTGAAACAGGCCCTGAGGCGAGAAGGAGCGCTCCAGCAGAAAGCTGCAGGACGAGCGAGCTCCGAGGGAAGGTTAGAGGACACGTCCCTCTGCTCCCGCCGCTGCATGCTGAGCTCAAGTCTTTCTATTCCAGAACAATGCAGAGCTCAACACAAACCCTGCACAGCAGACTCACCTGCACACACACACACACACACACACACACCTACAGGGACCTGGAAATGCGCTCATCTTTACTTTCAAAATGGTATCGTACAATCATAACCTTTAAATTCAAACTAAAGGTTTTCTCTGGTGTGAGTAAACATGATGAAAATGTGAATATCTTCACAAAATCAAACAATTATGACTGAAATTGACAACAATCTCAACAGAGAGACCATTTTAATGAAACCTGCTGGTGCAAAATGTAGTGAAATGTCCTAAAACTTGTCTTGTCACTGTTTCATTGTGGGCTTTTTTACACCCGGACAGCATCACTGATGTCTCAGTCTGTTACTTTATTCAACAGGTTGTATTTTCTAAGTGAGGTGTGTCAAACATAGGGATCGCTGGCCAATACCAGCCCTCAAGAGGTTCCAATTTGGCCAAAACACCAAGCAAATTGTAAGAATTTGAAGAAACCATTGAATTTGTAACAAAGGTGGATATTTACTTTTGCACACACAAGCTTTTCTGATGAACACTGTACATCTCATTCTAGACACACAGTTGGGTTTTCTCATGGTGCGTTCAGGGTCCAAAATGCAACACAGCGTGTGAGGAGGGTGTTAAAAAGTATCTGGGTACTTACTCCATTGATTTAATAAGCTATCATGTGCATCTTGTGGGCGTGGAGCAGAGCCGGCGGTCCTCTGAGCAGAAGCTGAGGAGGGGAAAAAAACCACACCACATGCAACAACAAATGAGCCCAAGCACAAAACAGGATGACATGCAGGAACAACACCAAGGCGACGAGCAGACGACACGACTGACGAGCGGAGAAAACACGACAAGACGCAGCATACCTCTGAACCACAGTCAGATATTCTGCAGTCAAACCAAAATTAGTGCCCCGAAAGGAAAAATCTGCAAGATTCAAGCATTTACTGACCCTGAGAATTGAACCTAAAAGATTAACTTTCAAGAAATATGTAATCCTATCAGTAATTGTGCCCTCTAAAATATATAAAGTGAATATTTACATTGTTGTGTTGTCTGATGCAATCATGCAGGCAGCTTAAATGACTGAATCCATAATTGAGGTTATTTGTAACATTAAACATTCACCCAATACATTGTATCTTTCAGTAATATTATCAGCTTTGAGTGTAAAATGTATCAAATTTTAAATGTTACAAAATTATCAAGAGAATGGGGGGAAACCAGTAATCTGGAAGTTGCTCCAAAAGGTTTTATACATTTAACATGTGAAATAAGAACACATAAAATGTATCAACTCGTAATACTGCTTTGCACCACATGGTGGAATCACCTCTGCATGCATTCAAACTCTTTGCAATTAGATGAAGTAACATTGAACCCTGCAACCCCAACATTAACAAAAAATAGACTTAAATTCTTCTCATCAGATTTGTTCAACTCACTGATTTCACAACAGTTGTAGAAAATCTCAAAGTTGCAATAACTGCTGAAACGCATAGTATGAACTAATATCAACTTTAAAAATACAGTATATCATATTTTAAAGTTCAATGGTACAAAACAACCCCAATTTAACTACAGAATGAGAAAAAAACAACAATCAGGAAGGTCATTAGAGTTTTCTTCATCTAGCATGTGAAATTAGTCAGTTTCTGTACCATCAGGACTCTGCAGCTCCTCAATGACTAAACCTTTCATATCATATCTTAGAAAGTGTTGTCATCTCTATTTTGAACAGTAGACACAGTTACATGTTGTTATTGTTTTAGTAATGTCTGAGTCTGTGACTTTAAAATATATTATATTTAAGATTTAGACCTGTTGCTGTCATCTCTGGCTGCAGGACTCATTTCCTTCAGGCTGTTTTTTTTTTTTTTTTTTTTTTTTTTTTTTTTGTCTTTTACAAACCGGCTGTATGTAACAGTGGTTTTACAATCTCTAAGTACTTAATCAAGTATTCTATTGCAGATTATCATGTAAAGGTTGTAGATTGTTGCAGATTGCTGTTGTTTTGTCCCACTGATTTGACCTGAGGTTATCTCGTGACCTTTACATATGCTGAAACGACCTGCTGACCGAGTCGATCTGGTCCAGGTTTGGTCCTCCAGCCTCAGATTGAGCAGCCCCGCAGAAGCGCGTGTGTAACGGACTGGATAAGAAAAGAAAGCAGGTGAAACGTACTCACACGCACTCCTGCAGCTTCCCTTCCCGTGCAGCTTGTTGAAAGCAGGCAGACTTTTTAAAGTCAAACTCTTTCCATCACATCCCCGCGGCAGGAAGCCTCGTGCGTCGCTCGATCTTCTCTGTTTTTAAACTGTTTTCTTGAGTTTATTCAGAGTTTTTTCTTCTTGCTGCAGCCTCTCTCAGCCTCTCTGGAGCAAATGCATGTTGCACCGTGTTGTCCTGGAAGCAGCTCTCACGAGCGTCCGTGGGTGTCGCTCCGCCCACAGAGCGCGAGGCCGGCCGGGTGTTATGGAGAAATTTGAGCCCGTGCTAAACGGTGTCCCGCCCGCGCGCGCACAAAATAAATCATGGTTCAAATCAGTGGAGTTTGAGAATATTTACTCAAATAAATCATGAATTAAATAATCTATTGACGGAGCGAATGTACATGCAATAAAATATAATACTTAAATAAACTAAATTACATACAGGTTTTCATTGGTTTTTCTAAATAGTTTTGGTTTAATTAGCAGATTTTTTGCTGTAACAACATTGTTCAGGAATAAATATTATGCTTTTTTTTTCCAAGAAACTATCTGTTTTGTAGATCAGGTGATCAAATAAATGCGAAATGTTGGTAGTGTTTATTAGATAGATAGATAGATAGATAGATAGATAGATAGATAGATCATCTTACATACTATGAAAAAGATAAAAATGACATTTTAATTGTACTTAGGCACACAAAGCCTATTTCTGTGGTATTTTTTTCTTCTGTTTTGATGGAGGAGAATACTCTTACGTGTTTTACTTATGTGAATGCACATGCACGTACATTATAATTGTTACTATAGCTCCCCCTGGTGGCACATTGGTGGAAGTAAAGACTACATTGTAAAGCAGAGAGGGGTCTAAAACTCAAGAGTCTGCCAGGCCACAGGCAAAGAGCTTGTATTGGCAGGCCGAAATCAATCAGTTAAGAAAATAAAACAAAACCGTGTTTGCTGGATTTTAAACAGATTTGCTTTAGTTTGTTTGTTCACACAATTTTGCAGCCAAATGATAAAGTTTTCCAAAGAACTTTGAACACCATGTTCAGGCTCCTAACCTGTCAGGACAAATGAGTGAGGATGGAGTTGTTCCCCTAGAGAAGCTCTGGAAGGTGGAGGTGAAGGTTTGGAGCAGTCAGCCCATCACAATCCACAACATTCCTGAAGTGCTACTTTATGAATTTATCTGCTTTGAATGATTGCATTTCAAGAGCACAATCACACCACGTCGTATTGAGTCAGAAACAAAATTATATTTGAATTAAAAAAATAAAATTCTTTCATTTAACTGGTGAAATAGGAAATGAGGCAGTCTGAAGAAAATAAGAAGAGGAGATCCAGAGCTCTGGCTTCCCTTTAAATTGGTAAATCATAATTTAGAAATAGTACTTTTTTAATGCATATTTGTGCTTTAAAAAATGTATTTAATATTTGTGGTTTGGATCCACCTGGTGGTCAAATAAAATAATTTAAAACATCTCAATGTTCAAATTCAGACAGATTTGAAACAGTAAGCTCAGATCTCATTATGCTCAGGTTAGCAGTCAGCTATAGCTTAAAGGTGCCGTATGCAGGATTTTGCTAGTCAATGCTAATTTTTCTGTGTTTTCTTTGGATTAAATGTTAGAGTATCCATTGATAATACTTAGGAGTGTAGCATAATTACAAACCGCGAGGGCGCAGCGGTTCCATCTGTCTCGGTTCTGAGCTGAAAAGGATTCTCGACTGCTCCGGTATGTTTGACCAATCAGAAGAGCCCCTGAGGCTCTATCCTGATTGGTCGAGGGCGGCGCTTCAAAGCTCTGCTTTCTCGTGAAGGGCTATGAGGAAGTCCAGGCCCGCATATTTACCTGCCTCGTCGGGACATAACATCATCAAAACACCACGGAGGACACCGTCTGTTTCTACTGGAATTCTTTAAAAAAACGCTTTGACCCCAGGTGAAAGGTCACAGGTGAATCAACCCGCCAGCGCAGGCGCCATGACACGACACGCCCACTCGGCACCCCGAGGTGGACATGACTCTGGGTTTCAAATCGCCATCTTGGATGGTGTCAAATCGCCCATCTTGCGAAGATAATCCTGCCTACAGCACCTTTAAACCTTCAAAGAGGTAAAAAACTTTATTCAAACCCTTTCTGACAAAAACTGTCAAAGATTTAGACGTCAACAAAAAAATCCAGTTTCAATTTAACTGTTCCAATGTGATTCAGTTCCAACTGAATTTCAAAGAAAAACTAAACCAGACATATACATCCATTAAGATTAATTTTTATTTGTTCAGCACTGGATTCCAGCAGATTGAATTTAAATCAGTCACATCAGGAGAGAATATAATCAACCGCAGCATCAAAACAAAGAGAAAACAAGACTTCCTGTTTGAGAACAGAAAGCTTTTCAACAACAACAAAAAAACATTTCTCAGAGTAAAAATCATTGAGGCATTTTTGGTGAAAAAGGTCAGTAGAAACACAGAACATGCATAAAGAGGCACAGCAGCTCGATCCTGATGAAGAAACCTGCAGAGTAACGTCTCTTTAAAGGTCCTGAACCTCAAGCAAGACCATGATCATATCCTCCGGACTATAAGCCACACTTCATTTTTATTAAACACACGGTGAATACATCTGTGATCAGTAGATGTCACTGTGTGTCAACTGGAGGCTGCTACAGGACCACAGGGGAAAAAATACCATTTGACTATCAATATCTGCTAACAGCTAGGATAGCTGGACTGGCTTGCGATGGAGCTCATAAACTCCACTTTTCCTCAAATGTCTTAAAGGTACAGTACGTAAAGTTTCAGTGCAGCCATGTTTGTTCACTAGGAGGCAGTGAAGAGTCACAGTGAGAGCTTAGTCTGGTACTGCCAGTTTTGTTTTTTCCTGCTGTCAGATTGCCTCTGTTCCAGACCGGCTGCATGAAACTAACTCAACACATCAGCTACTGGTACAAAGCGGTATTGCAATGTTGGCCCATGTGTGGCTAGTTAGGAGACACTTCTGTTATTATGAACATCTAGTTATTTAAAGGTGCTTTTGCATGCTTCAGACTAAAAATGTAAAAATTTTTAAACTGTATTTTTTTCCTCCCTATGCAGGATAAAAAAACAGGCAAGTACTTCATAATTCTAGATTCAGGACTGCATGCAGTATATTCCCTAACCTCTACAACACAGACACGAACCCGCTGCACTTTAGAAATGAAGATATCTTGAAGTTCTTGCATGAGGGTCAGGGGATTGTGGGTAACGGAGAGCCTCCGACCCATCAGGCACAAATTGAACAAGCTTTATAGAGTCTTTGGTACAAAACTGACTTTCACTGATCGGTGAAACGGTAGAAGAAACTAGGTGTTCCTTTAACATTAGCTTTTGCAGAAGTGCTAGCCTAAAAATGCTAATATTGCACAAATGCTTTCTCCTGCAGGTGGGCACACTTAAGTGTTGCTCTGGAGCTGCAGCCACTAACTCACTCATAACAGGGTTTCCCAACCCTGGTCCTCGGGGAACACTATCCTGCATGTTTTGGATGTTTCCCTCTTCTAACACACCTGATTCAAAGGACCAGCTCGTCATCAAGCTCTGCAGAAGTCTGATCACAATCCTGATCATTTGGATCAGGTGTGTTGGAAGAGGGAAACATTCAAAAACATGCAGGATAGTGTTCCCCGAGGACCAGGGTTGGGAAACACTGCTCTATAAGTTGCACAAACACCAAAAAATAATCTTTACATGTCTAGAAAGCTGCAACATGGTAAATTGCTGAGTGCGTCGCCTCTGATTTAAACTTCAGCTCAGGTAATTGTAACCTCTTGACATTTTCTCCATTTTAAGCGGCAAGTAAAACATCAAAGCTAAATTTCCACCATTTGTTGGGTTCAGGGCACCGGTAAGGGCGCCACCTGCAGGTAAGAAACTAACAAATACGCAAACTTTGGCAAAAAAAAAAAACCATTCTTTCTGTATCTATAGATATTAAGGCAACATGTTTACACAAGTGAGAGGCCGTACTGTGTTTCTTTAGATCAGACAGTTCGGCCTGTTTAGCAGATGCTGCTGAAAAACTTGGCAAAAAAATGATTTCAGTCAGTTTCATGACAGTATTTTTAAATCTTTTTAGTGCTGACTGAAGAAACGTCAAACTTAGCATTTACTTAAATTCCCTGATGTTCAGTGAAACGTTTCTCGTAATGTAGTGATAGATGAGATTTCAATCCCTATTAAATGTGATTTTGCTGACATATTAGGCTTTACATTTTTTCAACATAAATCAATACAATGAACTAAAAAACACAAAAAATCAAAATAATTTAAACCACTTCCCATTACAGCTTTGATTCTACCATCAATTCATATTAGAAGTTTGCATAATCATATAAACGTGGAAACAAGGCATCTTTAACTTTTTTGGTTCATATATAAATAAAAAACAATGGCACTTTTTGAAAGCTTGAATCACTTGGAGATTAGAGACGCAGTGTATGAGTAAAACCTAACAATCCCTGAAAATCCACCTACTCACACTGTTGGTAGCGTGAATGTGAGTACAGTGATTATCTGAACGTCAGGATTTATTCACGGCTCCTCTGAAGTATCTGCAGAGGCCCGAAAGCAACTCCTGCTCCACACTTTGAAAACCAGCATTCAGGAAATTATAGTTTAATAGAAATTACATTTAAAGCTTATTGTTCTCTGCATGTGTGTGTGTGTTTCCAGCTCATGACCTGGCATGCATGCCAGAGTTTTCTGTCTCTCATATGTTTCCTAATAAACAGATCTCTCTCTCAAAAGGCAGCAGTGTAAATGTGGATTTAATTTCCAACTAGATAAATGAATTTCTCACTAATGAAAAGCCTCTGAATATGTTCCTGGTTGAGGGTTTTTGGTTCATTTATAAATTTAAATAAAGGATTTTTTTCATATGTCATCCTATAGAGTTAGGCACGATTAAGCTTGAACTATTGAATAAGTTTTCCTGACATCATCGTTCTGATGGGACCTGATCCTCGGATCCTTGGACCAGGTCTCTGCAGACCACCTGTGGGTCTGATGGCTTTCATTCCTTCCCTGGGGGGTCTGGGCTGTCAGCAGCTGCTGTAGCCTGTGGAGAAATCTTTCCAGACCTCCTGCAGCTCCGTGGGCTCGAACCCGTTGACGATGACCCGCCGGGCGAAGCTGCACCGGTCGTACTCCAGCTTCCGGATCTCGAAGAGGTTCCTGAGGCCCAGCAGGCGCTGGGAGTAGACCGGCCGGACCCCCAGAAGCCGCAAGCACAGCCCCACGTAGACGTCCTCCATGGGGATGGCCCGGACGTACCTGGAGACCCCGGAGATCCTCTGGGCCAGGTCGGCGGAGAAGACGTAGCCGGCCCCGGAGACGTATGGCGGGAAGGCGTCGTCGGGGTACTGCTCCTCGGACAGGAACCACTTGCTGTTGGGGTCCCTCCTGGGCCGGCCGTCCGTGATGACGGACCCGGTGATGAAGCCCCTCCGGGGGTAGCTCCCGAGCAGCTCCAGGAGGTAGAAGATGTTGACGAAGATGTCCGCGTCGACCTTCATGGCGTAGGAGGCGTTGGGGCAGTGGGACGCCACCCAGCTCATCATCATCAGGGTCTTGACGGTCAGGTTGTGGTAACTGTCCACAAAGTCCATCTGGATGATGTCCTCATGCTGCCGGCTCTCCTCCTGGAGCAGGGAGCCCCAGTCCTCACCGGGCCGGACCCCCGTGAAGAACAAGGTGAGGGTGTCCCCACCTGAGGAGCCCCACGTGGCCCGGACCGCCCGCCGCGCCGCAGCGTCCCTGGGCGCCACGGGCACCAGGAGCAGCAGCGCCGGGCTGCGGTCCCTGCAGGCGTGCGGCTGGTCGAGGAGGAGCCGGTAGCTCCGGGGGGATATGAGGCGGTAGTCCTCCGGAGAGAGCGGGCTCGGGAGGGCCGGCTTTTCGCTCTGAGTCCGGGAGCCCAGCAGGACCAGAAGCGGGAGCACGAGCAGCGCCGCGGCCGAAGCAAACTTCACCAACCTCCAGGGGAAAGGTGTCCGCATCGCCGCCGCTCACGAGTCGCTTCTGTCCGGCTAATGCGTCTGGTTCCCGGCACTTACCCACCGCCTCTGCCTCCACCGGCACCATATATCCCCCCGACAGGCTCGACCGGGTCCGGGACGGGACCAGGAAGTGAGCCCACAGCCTGCCACTCCCACAGGAGACCCGAGAGGAGCCGAGAGGAGCCGAGAAGAGCCGAGCGAAGCCCCCGAAAGGAGCCGAAGGGGCACGAGACAGCGCATCGTAGTGATATTATTACTACTACTGCTTCACATGATAATAATAATAATAATAATAATAATAATAATAATATAATAATAATAATAATAATGATGATGATGATAATTACTACCTAGTGATCAGAATTTATACAATTACCTTAAAATGTGTGTTTTCATTATTTATCGCGACTGTCAAACTTCAGTCATTTTAACTTCTCTTCTTTTGATTGAATTAGTTTGCTGCTTCACAGCCTCGTTAATAGAATCCATCGTTAAACAAGCGCTCTCTGGGATCAATAAAGCATTTCAGTTCTATTAATAGTGGAGGGAGTTAAAAAGACAATCTTACACTGAACTGTTTTTGTTTTTAATGTTCACATGGTGAAGAGCTCTGTGCTCAGACTTTCTACAGATATGAGGAGGAGAACAGCATGCACTGGCAAGAAATACAATCAATTATGTTTTCTGCTTTTTTTTCAGGAGCAGTCTTTCGAGATTAACTTGACTCTTTTAAAATGTGTGTTAGTCATCAGAGAGTAACTGAGAAATACTCTCCAGTTGACTGGATCTCAGTGGAAAAAGTGGGTTGTCTGTTTGAATTTGCCTCTGATTTTCTGGCAAATAGATAATGGGGGGATTTTGAAGGGTTGATATAGATCAGTGGCATTTTTTTGCCAGTAATTGTTTGGATTTTCAAAAAATATATACACATTTTGATTACATAAACTCACAACAAAGGAAAAAAAACTTTAAAGTTTAAATTTAAAGTTCATTGTGGCACTATTTTACCTCTTAAAATGAAATGTTGCCCCAGAACTGAAATGAGTTAGATGCCCATGGTATAGAGAGTTGTAGGGGATCAGAACAGACTAAAGTGGTAAATCAAGAGGTAGAAACACGAAATGTTCAGTTTCAGCTTCAGTTGACAGAAAAATACTTTGAGAAATGTTCCTGAAAGTGAAGAAAAAAACCCTTCAACATCCTTTAAAACAAACAGTTTTATTGTAATACAGTTTACAGAGAAACACCTGTTGTTCCCCAGTTATAAACAAATAGAAACAAACTTAATTTACACAGGCATTCTTTAGAAGGTCAGTGGTTTAGTATTCCGCCGGGGCAGGAAGGTGATTGGAGGGGAATTCTTTTTTTTTTTTTCCTTTCTTTTTTTTTTTTCGGGGGGGGGGGGGGGTGGGGGTAGAAACAGTAACTAGTTCTCTAGTTTTGGCCTGTCCGAACACTATTTTCATCAACACCTTACTATGACAACTGGAATTCCACTGGAGTTGGCCTTTTTTCAAAAGTTTCGAGCATCACAATAACATTCTCTTGTTCCACTTATATGTACTGTATTCACATTTTGCAAAAAAAAACAAAATAAAAAATAAAAAAGGAACAGAAAAATTAAAAAAGAAAAGAAATTCACCGCATGTCATTAATATACTGAATAATAGGTCCTGCCTCGGATTCATTAGAGAAACAAATCTTTTCTTTTCAAAAACACACCATGATGCCTTCAGGGGCTCGGGGGACGGTGGGAAATGTGGCCCGTCCGCCCGGACACGAAGGGGGAGACACTTCCATCTTTAAATCCTGGGACGGTGGGGTGAGGTGAGGGGGGATAAAGTGACACAGAGACGAGTTAAGTCACACAAAGACGGAGGAAGAGGCGAGTTAGCGGGAGACTCCGGAGCTGAGTGGTCTCCAGCGTCCAAGGCCCGAAGGCTCGTATGACACCAACCGCTGAAAACACTCGTAGAATCTCCAGTTTGTGGTTATGTTCATTTATCTTTGATGCAGCTCAGACACATGCTTTTAGACTGTGGGAAGAAACTCACACACACAGGGAGAACATGCAAACTTTACAGCAAGTGACTCCAAACGTGGACTTGAACCAGAGACATTCTCACTGTGAGGCGAGAGCTAACCACTGCTCCACCATGCAGTCCTATGCTTGAGAGTGTTTTTCCTCTTAAATAACCAGTGGTGGCCTGGTGGTGCAGTGGTTTGCATTCTACAGTCACAGCGAGAAGATCAGATTCCAGGTTTTCCTTGTGGAGTTTGCATGTTCTCTCTGTGCATGCCAGGATTTCTCTTCAGCCTTTTAAAACTGCCTTGGAAGCAGAAGTGTTTATAATGTGAATGAGACTTTTCTTGTTGTTTTCTGGTGGATCTTGCAGGACGGTTATAACTGATTCTGTTTAAATTAAACTGCAGTGAATTGTAAATCTGTGTTTGGATTTCACATGAACACAAAGGAAAAGTGGAGATTTGGATGTTTGGATTTTCTCATCTTGTTGAACCTTTTTCCCGAGTTCCTCTGATGATCCGGACAATCAACACCGTGAGCGCCCTCATGAGGCGACGGCCGAGAGCCGTGCTCACGCCTCCAGACGAGCGCTGCGACGCAGGGGAAGGGGGGTTGGCGGGCGGTGGGGTGGGGTGAGGTGGGGCAGGTGGGGGTCACAGCCGGCTGTCTTTGGTGCGTGAGCAGGGTCTGTTGGTGGGCTTTGCTTTAAGTCCAGTTTGTAACATGCACACGTCAGTTTACACACTGCTGGCGGGCGGAGGTGGGGCAGAGGGGCGGCGGAGGGGTGGGTGGGGGTCGACTGGAGGCAGCGGGGCTCCTGGCAGTGGCTTTGGTGGGTGAGGAGGTGGAGACAGAGCTGTAGCAGTGTTGTTGTTGTTGTTGTTGTTGTTGTTGTTGTTGTCGTCGTTGTAGTTTATGACCGTTTCCTCCTGCCCTCCAGGTTTCTGAAGTTGGATGGTCGGATCTTCATCTCAGCGAACTCGATGGAGTGTTCGTGTCCTTTCCAGTGGAACCAGTTCACTCCCTGAGGAGGAAACAGAAGAGTGAGGAGGAGCTTCAGACTGGTTCCCTGACACCACAACATCTGGGACATAAAGCACTGTCTCTGTTACACCATCCCAGAAGTTTAGATCGCATCTCATGGTGTTAGAGGATGAACAAAGTTAGTTCAAAGGTAGCTTAGCTAACAGCTGACTGACGCCGGGCTCACCTAACACCCCATCGGATGCTGTCTGTTTTCCTCTTTCCAGCTAGTGGGCAGTTGCAGGAACAGTTCAGTGAATGAGTTATTGGACATCGTGAGTCACTGGTGAGTGAAGGACACTCACGGGTTTTGAACAATTCCTTCATACTCAAATAACACTGGGTGAAATAAGAGATGCGATCGGAATTTCAGGGATGGTGGATATGAGACTAAAACGTGCTGCGTCCTGGACAGAACAGGAAAGGTGGTCACCATGGAGAGTAGATAGACAATAACAAACATGGCGGCTTCCACAATGTCATGACTCCCGGTCCATACTCTCCTGGGACTGAGAGCGACTCGTAGCAGCAAACCAACTTGGATCGTCTGTGAAATGCTAAAATGATATCTTTTCACTTTAATCATGTCACATAATCTGATTGTAAATGTGCAGAACAAATGGTTAAATACCTCTAAATGGTGAACACTCTCCAGTGGTTTGTTCAGTTTTGCCAAATGTTTTAAAAAACACCTGTATTACCATGTTGGATTTTTATTATATTTTGAGCTTTTCAGGTTTTGATTTTGCACTGAAACAGTAAGTTTAGCTTTCAGTTGTAGGTCTTTGCAGTGTTACTCTATCAAACTTCCTTCACTCTAGAGACTTGAAAAGCTGGAAAAAGAAAGACGTCCCGACCCAGAGGACGGATTGCAGCTGTACCTTGCTGTGGCTGTTGTCCCCGTATCGTCCCATCAGGTTGACCCGGTGGCAGTTTTTGTACCAGAACGCTCCCTTGTAGGACAGAGCGCAGTTGGTGACAGCGATGTCGTTGTCGTGGTCGTACGTGGAGAACGGACGGCCGTGGTGGTAGGTCATCGAGTCACCTGCGAACCAGCGCAGCACGCTTAGAGCACTGAAGAGTCACTGAGGTCTATTATGAGGAGTATGGCCAGGAAATGCCGCTTTTTCCTGAAAACTATTAAAATACTTCAAGAGAATACACCTCTCTCCTCTGAATCAGGTTTTTGGTTTTCTATATACATTCAAATTCCTTTGTAGGTAGTTTGTTTGCATTTTGGAATGAAACCTAGAATAAAATGAAATCAGAAGAGGAAGAATTACAGCTGATGTATTAGGAGGGTGATTAGAAGAACCCAGAGCTGATTGAGTTCTGTATTCTGTCTTGTGCGGAATATGTTTGAGAACCACAGTTTGGGATTATTTCACAGTGACCTGAGAAAAGCAGTGAAACAGAGAAATCCATCAACTGATTGTAAGACCTGCGAAGGCCTGAGGCTCTACCTGCCGTCCCGCTGTATCCTCCCACGTGCACCTTGTAGCGAGTTCGAGGCTCAGACACGGAGAACTTGTCATACTGAGCGTAGGCCGCCTCGCCTTTGTCCCGCAGGTCCACTCGCAGCTCGTACTGACCTCCGGCTGTGATCTTATGCAGGTTGGACAGACCTGAGCGAGACCGGGGAAACACTCAGGAACTCTAATGTCAGACCCCGTTTACACGACGTATGTTTCATTGAAACGTCGTGGACACCAAAAAACATTAGAAAACCTTTGGTGTTCATTTGAAAATGTTGCTGTGTAAAAAAAGAATCCCTAATCCGTCAGAGCTCTAAACGTTACCCAGCCAGAACTCGTCGTTCATGTCTCCAAAACCGGCCGTGTAATTCTTCCAGTTTCGGAAAAACTCCAGTCGGCCGCTCTGGCGTCGAAGGAAAACCTGGAAACACAAAGACATGGTTATACATTGAGTATTTTGTGCAGCACTACAGATCGTGCTTCCTGCCTTCAGACTCACAATCCATCCGCCTCCGTCGGTGCTCATGTCGCAGTAGACCTGCAGCGGCTGGCTCTCGTCTCCGCTCACGTAGATGGTGTACAGGCCCGAGGACGTGTCTCCGTTCAGCAGGGCCTGAGAGCAGTCCCTGGGTGTCTGTAGAGGACGCCAGCTGCACCGAACAGACAAACATCACCAAGAGGAGCTCAGACTGGGACCGGTTTGGACAGTTAATCCTGAATGAATGTGAAGTTTCAATCTTTTGGAAGTAATTTTCCAATCAGAAACTATACCGACAGCATCTGGTCTTAGTGTCAGAAAGATTCTAAAACTGTTCCTAAAATAGGTTAAAGGACAAATAAAAAAGAGAACAACAACAGTGGTCTTGGAATAGTTCCCTGTGGAACACCACAAAGTAAAAAAACTGGATTTTAGACCAAATGTAAAGAAAAATAACTATCCATGAGCAGTCTGTTTAGTTCTTTAGTTCTTTGTTTTTAGATTTCACAAAATTCTAAAGATTTAAAGATCTAATGCTGAAGTTAGCTTACTACTTCATAATCCCACTTTCTGCCACAACGGGATGAAGTTCACTCTCAGTCTTCAAAGAATTATTATTATTATTATTGACATTTGTAAATGACCCTTGAGCCATAAAGCTGCTCCTCAGTTTTTGGATTCTTCTTGGAAAAATCTTTTATCAAATGTGTCCTTCAACAGTGAGGAAAAAAAAAAACTATCTACATTATTTAGCACAGTGTTGCTGCTTTAATAACAAAAAATAAGGCTTTTTTTAAAAATAGAGGGCAAATTTTTCTGACTTTGAGGTCTATTTTTGATTTTCGTGAGAATATTTTCAGCCTGCATTGGGTTACATTCGTTATTATTGTGTCAGTCATGTTTGACGGAGCGGCGCTGAGGACGGACTCACTGGTGGTGAAGACGGTGGAGATGACCCGGCTCCTCTTGGGCCCAGCGAGCGCCTGCAGCCTCACAGAGTACTCTGTGGAGGCGCTGAGCTGAGCCATGTTGTACGACACGGCGGTGGGGCTGAGCACCACCTCCTGCAGGACAAACAGCCACAACATCACTCACAAACACACTGAAAGACCTGCCAAATGAAGCTGGAAATGAAAGCAGGAGCTCTCACTCTCTGCACATTCAGTGAAAATCTACAGCTATGATATCAAACTCAGAGTTAAATGGTGTGGACAGGATGGGATCTGGGCTGACCCGGGTCAGGCCGCTGGAGGACTCGTAGGTGAGGATGTATCCGGTGATGTCGGCTCGAGGACGCCTCCAGGTCAGCATGGCGTTCTCCGTTTGGATGTTGCTGGCCGTCAGGTGTTGAGGAGCGTCCACATCTGGAGACAAAGGAATCTCATTTACATCATCAGTGTAATGAGACCCAAGTTGAAATGATTTGCTCTTTTGTGTCACAGATTGGATCTGCTTTAGGAGTATTGTACACAGATATTTAGCACTTGGCACAGTTCTGTTTTTAACTTCTATGTAGAGCAAATTTGAGTATCTTGGAAAAGCACGATACAAAATAAATGTATTATTATTAGTTCCTCAGTTCTCAGGCTGTCATCTGCATCTCTACAGCCTCTCCTCATTGTGACTGAGTGGTGTGGCGGCGTTCACAGGAAACACACCGGTGGTGAACTCGGTGGTGGTGGCGGCGCTCTTGGCCAGATCCCTGACGGCGTACACCTTCACCGTGTAATGAGTCGCAGGCGCCAGAGAGCTCATCTCGTACTCCACCACGTTGCCCGACACGTGCTCCATCACCGACGCCCCTAGAGGGCGACACAGAGACAGAGGTCAGCCAGGGAGCTCAATGACTTTGACCCCACAGAATATTGTGAACGGGAGCTGAAGCAGGCGAAGTTCGCTCCGTCGTGCTTTCCAGACCTGTGTCTGCACTGTAGGTGATGACGTATCCGTCCACGGTGGCGATGGCTGGCTGCCACAGCAGCAGAGCCTCAGTGTCCGTGATGTTGACCGCGGTCAGACCGCGAGGTTTATCCAGAGCTGGAATCAACACACACACAAATCCGTCTAAGTCTAGATATCAGAGCACACATCATGTTTAAAATCTGCATGGTGGTGTCAGTCATCATGGAAACATGATGTGACTGCAAAGCTAAACTGGCCACAATGTATGAAATCTACATTTTGGTCCACAGCATGAGACAAAAAAGCTCCCTGACGCTGAGTTCCAGCAGATTTTCCTCTAAAGCCCCACAGATACTCAACAGCAGGCCGTCCTTTAATAATTTAGTCATTAGTCTGTGAAAACATGCAGAGATCTGAAACATGTTGATTTGAGCTACCTGTGGTGACGCTGTCCGACCCCGGCTCGCTCTCCCTGGAGCCTTTGATGGCCACCACGGTGACCTCGTAGGTGACCCCAGGTGTCAGGTTGGGCAGCACAGTCTGAGAGTCCGAGCCGTCCACCGCCAGCGTCTTGGCGTTTCCTGAGAGGGCCGACAGGTCAAGTCAAGCACCGAGCAAAACTAAACTACACTTTGTTACTTTCTATCTTAAAAATTCTGCACAGAGCTCGATACAACTTATTGCTTTCAGGTTCAACTAAAAAATTACCCAATTAAATCCAACAAAACAACACATTGAGATTTACTATTTGCATATAGATGAACTGTCAGGAGATTACAGGAGATTAGAATCATTTGACTGATTCAGCATTCATTAATCCACATGCCCTGAAATGAGAAAACTTTCAGCAAAGTGGAAAACAAACAAAGAAACAAGACTTTGTTTCAAAGAGGTTTTGGGAAAATCTTACAGATTAAAAGGTAAAGTCAGTTATAATGGTAGAAATCTGCTACAATAATCATGATGAGCAAAGACAAAGAAACCTTTGTACGTTTGGCAGTGATATACTTTGATTGTTCAATTAATATTAAAAATGCTGTCATCAACAAATTAAAAAACTTTATGACTTTTTTAAATTACTAGTAGTAAGTAAGTAAAATTTATTTATATAGCGCTTTTCACAGACGTCGGTCACAAAGTGCTTCACAGAGTAAAAATCACAAAAAATGATTCACAGTACATAAGAACATAGCATATAAACAGTACATGTTACTGCCAAGACAACACTGACTGGGGGTGTAGAAAGCCTTCTGGAACAAAAATGTCTTCAAGAGTTTCTTGAAGGCATCCACAGAGTCCAGGGAGCGCAGGTCCGAGGGAATCTCATTCCAGAGGTGCGGGGCAGTGGATGCAAAAGTCAAAATGTCTGAACTTAGCGATGTTGCGCAGCTGGAAGAAACAGGTTCTTACCAGTAGCCCCGAGTGGTGGTCTAGTGACATGGCATGGTCAAAGATCACCCCAAGGTTCCTGAATTCGGTCTTGGTTGAGGGGCTCAGATCACCAAGGTGCTGCTTAATAGCGGGGATGGCACTGTCTGGGGCAATAATGAGGGTCTCGGTTTATTTCTGACTTTAGTTGGAGGCTGTTGTCTCTGAGCCACTGCTTAATTAGTGATAAGCAGTTTATCAGGGAGCTCAGTTTGTGGGCTTCAGAGGGCTTGAAGGAGCAGACCAGCTGCAGGTCGTCTGCAAATAGGAGGTACGAGACATCGCTGAACTGCTGGATTATCTGACCCAGGGGAAGCAAATACAGAAGGAACAGGAGGGGTCCCAGAACTGAGCCCTGAGGCACGCCATACTGCAGGCTGGCTGGCTCAGACATGGTGTTGTTGGCGGACACACTGAAGCTCCTACCAGTCAGATATGAGGAGAACCATTTGAGCACTGGACCTGACTGGCCAATCAGGTCCTGCAGCCTGTTTATCAGGGTCTGATGGTCAACCGTGTCAAAGGCTGAAGACAGGTCCACTAGGACCAGCACTGTGCACCTCCCCGAGTCGGCAGACTTCAGGATGTCGCTGGACACTTTCAGCAGGGCAGTCTCTGTAGAGTGGTGTTTGTAAAGCCTGACTGAAAAACGTCATAGATGTCATACTCTTGTAAAAAAGATGTGAGCTGTGTCGCCACCACCTTTTCTAACAATTTGGACAAATAGGGGAGTTTAGATGTCGGCCTGTAGTTTTTAAGTTCATGTTGGTCCAAGTTTGGTTTATTAAGTTTTGGCTCTAAGACTGCATACTCGAAGATGGAAGGAAAGACACCAGAAGCGAGCGGCAGGTTGAACATTTTGGTCACCCATGGTCCGATTGTGTCAAAAATATTCACCGTGAGCTTAGATAGTAAAACATCTACAGGACTAGAGGAGGGTTTCGTCTTCCCCATCAGTGCTGAGACGTCTTCAAGGCATACAGGAGTAAAAGCGGACCAGACATGTAGAGGCGGTTCAACACGACCTGGACTGCAAAGGGAAGGTGCTGGGATTTCGTCTTTTATGTCTCTGATGCATATTTGCATACTTGCATATTTATACATTTTCAGTTCAGGTGGTGCTAACATGAAACATTCTGAGCAGCTACTGCCAGTATTGATGTGATTTTTCTCCCACTAACTGCATCTAAAACTGAACCTTCACGGATGTTTACATCTCTTGTCTGCAGCCCACTTCAGTCTGTATTGACCTCTGACTGTTCCCTGTCCTCGTGGTGAAGCTGCTCCATCAACTCTGCAGGACTTCCATTAACTTGCAGTCACATAACAATTTCTTAATTTTTGTTGTTTTTTTTTTTCTTGGAAAAGGCGCCTTGAAGTTATTATGTTGTTATTGGCTTAATATAACTGGAATCCGTTTCATTTCCCTTCTAATTCTCCTAAAGTTTCAGCTCAGCATTCCCTCTGCTGAGGGTGTGTGTCTGCCTGGAGCCAGCAGGGGGCAGCATCAGTCTGTGGCAGCAGTAAAGAGGCTCTGGAGGCTGAACAGCTGCGGCATCACTGAGGATGTGCACACTGTGTAAACTCATTAATGAGCTGTCTTCACACTGTGAAATCAGCTAAATGGAAGAAATCACAGCATTTTGTTTTACAATCTGTCGGCATCACATTTATTTATTATCTCCTTTCTAACGCCTGATGCAGGAGAACGTGTGTGACCTGAGCGGTGAGTGTACTGACCTCCGTGGGCTGGCATGTAGGTGACCCGGTAGCTGTCCACTCGGGCTCTCGGGGTCACCCAGTGGACGGTGGCGGATGTGTCGGTCACATCGGAGAAGCGGATGCCTTTGGGGGAGCCCATGTCTGACCAACACACACACACACACACACACACACAGGACAGAGGCAGGAGAGTGAGTCAGTGTGTGTGTGCAGCAGTGCTTTCTGCAATGGAAACGAAAAGCAGCAGCGGACGAGCAAAGACACACGCAGACTGTTCTTGTAGCTGAAGCAGATCCATCACCCAAAGGAAGAGAGAGCAGGGCAAAAAGGGGGGTCTGGGGAGTGGGGGGTCTGGGGGGGGAGCCTTGGGCCGGAGTCAGAGGCCCTTCCTGGTTAACAGCGAAGCCGCAGTATCTCGCGTGACAGACCTGAGGAGATTAACTCGCCCCTCATTTCATGGACACACAAAAGTGAAACATGCGCCACGCAACCCAAGAAGCAAAGCCGAACCCCTCTGGGAGGACACAGACCACCACTGCCACCCCCCTCCTCCAACTAAAACCACCACAGGCCACCTCTCCTGACAAAGACACACACATGTGGGAGGACAGAGACGCACTACAGAGCACAGAGCTGGAAAAAATAATGAGAGACATAATGATTTAATACTCTTTGATTTAATAAAGTGCTGCAGGTTTTACTGCTAAAACCTCAAAACACTTAAAAAAAAGAAACATATCTTGTGCTTCTTTTTCGTTTCTGAATGTTCTCTGTCATATGTTTTGCTATATGTCAGTTGCACTTCAATGTGTTTCAATTAAGTAGTTTTGGAACCACTTTTCTATTACTGGACTAATATTTGTCATTGTGCTACTTACCTTTTTTGCTATATGTGTTTCTAAACATGTTTGTTGGTAAATAACATCGTTTAAATTTAGTGATGCTTTCTGACTAGTGTTGTTAAAGTCAAATTTTCTCCAGATTTTGAGGAAAAAGGTGAAAGCAATTATTGATCATTGAGGTTTAGTCTCTTCTTCAGGATTGATTTAATCTGCCTTTTCAACTTAACCTGAGACCTTCTTATTTCATAAGTAAACCTCAAAGAAAATCTGAAGAATTGATAAGTGTGGTAAAACAATTCTTTCAAAGCTTTGCAACTCCAATGTTGAGCCAAGAAAGGTGGAGTTTTCTTGAGTCTGAGACTAAAGTTTTGAATCCAGAACTTGTGGATGTACAGAGGAGTATTATGTGGGTACAAGAAAACATGAATTTCATCGAAAAGACCAGGACTGATAGAGTTATTGATTCATGTAGGCTTTTAAAATGATCAAATTTCTGCTCTCTAAAGGTGAATCATCAGCGTAGAAGCTTATTTTCCTGGCAGTAAGACATGAAAGATCTAATAGACGAGCGGGATCCAGCAGCAGTCTGCAGCCTGGACGCAGCCCAGTGGTTGGTTCGAACCTCTGGTGAAGGACGTGGGAGGTAACGAGGCTGCTGCTGTCTGCTGGAACCACTCAGCAACACCAAGAACCCAACACACAGCGAGCTTTGGACGAACAGCGGGACGACGCTTTGCTGAGAGGTTAGCAGACAACACAGACCCGAGGCGTCGAGGACAAGTGTTAGAACACAGCTACTACTGACACCACAGGGACAACGCCGAGCTCCGGATCTGGTTTCCGTCCTTTCACCGTGTACCTGTTCTCACCCGCTCCATCAAAGACTTGGAGCGTCTCCCCAAAACCAGGCCGAATATTTCAACTGTGTACTGGGTGTCCTCGGTAAGGTCCGTCAGCTCGGCGATCCTCTCCTCGCCACCCAGCACCAGCTCTCTGGGCTGGCTGGGGTCCTCGGCCTCGCTGACCATCACCACAAACGTGTCAAAGACGTCTTCTTCTGCCTCCCAGGACAGCCTAAAGCTGTCCGGGCCGACGTCAGAGACCAGGAGCTCCTGCACCTCTGGCTCGGCCTCTGAGTGACAGGGGTGTAGGGTCAGTTTTAATTCCCTCAGTGGAGCTTAAAGAGTACTTTGACATTTGGAGAGCAGCAGAAGAGGGTGCAGAAGTTATCAGGATGGAAAGATGAGAAGGGCTATAGTGCCCAAAGGCAGGAAGAGGAGAAAGTTCAGGTTGATCGTTGAGCCAGATGAGCTGTTTCAGGCTTAGATGCGTGATCCAGCAGTGTTAGTTCGGTGGTTTCTGAAACTTTACAGGCCAAACATATTGAAAAATACAATTCACCAGCATGCTCTCATTTTGAATGGAAAATACTGACTCAAAAAAAAAAAAATGAATATCATTATTGTTCTCTCTCAAATCGTAATCGTAACAATGTTTCATGATGTACTTTGACACACCTGGAAGCCAAATGTAAATTTTCATGCTAACTCTTCATTACAATAAATTCTGCAGAATTTACCAAAGAATGCACAAACTACAGGCTACGGCAGAGTTATCTTTCGTGATCATTATTGTTGCTAATCTAAAGGTTAAATCTTTAAGATGAGTTACTTTAATAGTAATTCAACTGAAAACTAACTATTTACGAGTGAAAGTAACTTCACATCATCATCTGTACGCGCAGTAGTTGTATTATTGCAGAGATGGCATTAGCATTATCTTAGCAGCCAATACTGTGACATTAGTTTCAAGGAAGATGCTCTATAATCTGGATGTTTAGTTTATCTTGAAAGAAACAAATTTATGAACTAATGCTGAGATGAACTACCAACATCTAGACTAAATATCTGTTTTCACTTGAAATCATAGCCTTGCAAACTGGAATTTCTTCTGTTTTGCTCATTATCTACCTTTATATGATGATGATATTTTAGGAATTGCTTACAGAGCTTATCTGTCAATGAAACCATTCAACATTTAATTTCAAGTGGGATTAGCAATGCTGTTTACCAGTGATTGATGAGTTCAGGCAGTTAAAGGTTAAAAGTTAGAACTCTTCTGGTGAAAATCCTGTCTGGGTTCACTTTGCCTCTGCAAGCAAATCCAACAATCACTGGAAATAAGATTAAATGCACACATGCTTTTATTTAATCGAGCATTCAAAGCAAAGTCACAAGCGTTGCTCTTGAACTAATTTAAAATTCCAGAAATTCTTCAAATCCAATCGACTGAGCCCAGATAAAAGTAAAGTGCCCGTGTCAAACAACAACAGCTGCCTCCCGCAGAAGGTGCGGGGATCCTGTACAGCACGGTGCAATCATCTGTGTGCATGCAGATGGGAGCGTGTGCATGTGGCGCAGTAAAAGCTGGTAGTTAAGCAGTCATTAGCAGCAGCTAATAATGGCAGTGATAGGAAGAGGGGCTGAAAGACAGCAGGAGCCTCCAGCTGCTGGAGAAAGAGCTCCGTTTCTCCAGAGGATGAGTCCGCTGCAGCTAATTAGCCAGAGAAACTTCCGGAAGCTGTGCAGATGGATGCACGGACCGGACGGAGGCTTTTAAAGCAGTCTGGATAGAAGCAGATATAAGTGGGTTCGGGAAAAGGCTCAATAAAGCCCAGCGCCACTGCTCATTAAAACACAACACCAAATGTGAGGGTCTCAGGGGTCCTTGAACTCGCCTCAAACCCCGAGTTTTCTTTTCTTTTTTTTTTTTTTGTGAGGGGGGTAAAGAGCGTGAGGCATTTGTTGTGAGAAGAAGCAGTGGAAATGAGAAGCGGAGCAGACAAATCCCAGGGAGCTGTCACTCTTCATTAGCCGCCGGGCGGCTTTAGCTGGTCAGTGGAAGAGAGGGAGGGCCGCGTCCATCAGCTAACATGTGCTAGCTCGCTACTGATTTCACCCCTCCACCCTCCTCCTCCTCCTCCTCCTCCTCCTCCAGACCTGAGGGAACACAATCCCAGCTCTGTGTTTGGAGGAGGTACGTCGGCGCCAGAGGACCTCCTGAGAAGGGGGGGTCTGCGAACCGAACCCAGGCTCGATAACTCCGGTTTGATACCAGCCTCATCTCTTTGTGGCTCCATCTCTCTCTCTCTCTCTCGCTCACTCTGTTAATCAAAGTTTTTTCCATCTCTTATCCTTCCTCCCTCCGGTCCATCAGCGACCGCCGCGCATAACGTGATCAAATTAGCCGGCGCTTGTTATTCACAAGTTGGGAATGTTTTATGGATTAAGCGATGCTAATGAAAAATGTTCGGATGGTTTTTCCGCCGCGCGATTAGCATGCAGACAATGGGGCGGTGTTGAGCGCATGCCATATTCGGCGTGGCCCCAGAAGCCCCTGGCACCCCAGCACCAGAGCCCAGGGGCAATGGCAGCATGAGAATGAAGAGCGGTCCAGGCTGGAGGGAGCTGGGGATGCATACAGACGAGAGGCCTCACACAAAGTGACAAAAGCGCCTCGGGGTCTTTTTTTTTTTTTCCTCCGCTCTGTCAGTCCTCCCATCTTTCTTCCACTTGACTGATTCTCATCAGTGAACCGCTGAATGATGATGATAGAAAAGATGCAGACGATTATTTAAAAAAAAAAAAAAAGAAAAAAAAAGAAGGTTGTTTTTGTGCTTCCTGTCTGGGTAGAAGTTTTCCTCAGGTTCCGCTGTTGTTGTGTGTGGCTGGTGTTTGTAAAGCTGTATTGTTTTGTCTTCACTGTTTACAGCCCTCTCATTAGGCGCATACTGTGATTTACAGCTTTTTAATCACTGATAATGACTGTGATTGGCGCGCTGGGCGGAGACTCCGCTGCACCTGTTGTTTCACCGTTTAAACAGCGCGCTGACCTTTTTTTTTTTGGAATTTATCTATTTTATGTGCTTTTCACCCGATCGCTGAACAGACCAGGTGCTGCTGCAGGCTGGACTCGTACCAACGGGCGGGCCGACGGGTCAGACGTGGATCAGACAGACTGAAAGAGTCCGTCTCCCTGGCTATGTGCAGGACGGAGCGAGGAGGAAAGAGCAGTCTGGAGGATTGGGATCGTTCGTCTGGGAGGAGATTTTGTTTACTCTGTGAGGAGTAACCTGCAGCCCATCAGTCAACGTCTTTATGTTCTTTCAGCGATGCAGGTAAACAGTTTGTGCTCAGGAAATGAGAGCTGAGTGGGTGATTTGAAATGTCTCAGCAGGAGATAAAGAAAAGATCCACAAACAAGAAACTCCAGCTGCAAAAATCTATCAAAACAACAATTATTTTGCCTCATTTTCATCGATATGTGAGTAAGTACCTAAAAAAAAGACACTTTATGTAGGGAAAAAGCTTAAAAAGTGTGGGAAAGCACAAGAATCTATTAAAGTACCGAAGAGAAGAGCAACATCAAAACAAAATGTCCACAGACGAGACGTTTCAGTCACAAATATTCGTCATTTAAAGGTTTTTCCAAGGAAAAAAGTCTGAGTAAATAAAGAAACACAAGAGGTTTGGTTTCACCTATTGAAGCAAACGGAACACTAAAAGAAGTTTTAGTCGCAAACATTCAACAAGTAAATGTTTTCTGTAAAAATGAATTAAAATTCACTGAATGTTTGAGGGAAAAGCTTAAAGATAATGGAAGCAAAGACCCAGAAAGATTAGAAACATGACCAGAAAAAAACATTTCATTTAACATCTTAAGAATAAAGGGAAAAACAGAGGTTCTTTAGATAACCGTGGTTCTTTAATTAGTATGAGTCAGACTCTTGGGTTCCATTTACTGTTTGTTGTTTCAGAAAAGTTTCGCGTTTATACAGAAATGGAAAAAAAACTGAAAACGATGAAGTTAGCATGAGCAGCAGAACTGTTTGTGGCGGTTGAGGTGTGCAGGTAGTGACGCTTCTGACATCTATTCCTGAAAAACTTTGAAAAGGTCTGCTTCCAAAACTTGTGTTTTCAGTGGCTCTGTCCACCGTTGTCTTGTAAATAGGCAACCGGAATGCAACAAAGGTTTTGTGTTCTCACTTGAAATGGTTGCCTTGTAGACGGGGACTCATTTCAGGGAACGCCTCAATCACACTAATTAGAGAACCAAAGTCGTAAGTATAAGAAAGAAAAGGATGATAAGCTCGACAGATCATTGTTAGAGAGACCACAAACGTAAGGTTCCTGACAGAAGTGTGAGTCACTTGCTCTCATCGTTTCAAGGTCAAACCGATAAAGTCAGAAAGAATCCTGTCACTGCAGGACGTGGAAGCTGACGGTGTAGAGACAGAGCAGAGGGAGCAGCGCTGGTTAATCGGCTGAGCGCAGCAGGAGGAAGGCGGACGGGGCGAGGCCTCGGCAGTGGCGGCGGGGATACCTGTGATGGTGTCTGCAAAGACGGGCTCTACGGGCATTCCCCTGAACACCCCGTACAGGTTGACCCTGTACCAGGTGGCGGGGGAGAGGCCGGTGATGGCGAGGCTGCGAGCGTCGGCGGACGCCGTGTGGTTCTGCCACTCGGCGCCCGTCTCGGCGTCGGTCACCTCGACCAGAAAGGCCTCGAACGCACCGTCGTCCGAGGACCAGGACAAGAGGAAGCTGTCCCACGACACGTCGCTGATGGTGACGTTGGTCACCAGGGGTTTCTCCTCCTCTGGGCGGCGACAGACACAGCAACAACACACAGTGAGCAGACGGTCAGATCCTCATGGCTGCCGCACGGCGGCACGGCGGCACGGCGCACCGCTTCACACCCTGCATAGAAACTCAACATTTCAAACCAAGACATGTTACATTTTCCACTTCTGAAAACCAGACGTCTCAAACAGGACCGCGGGCCTCGTGGGGCAGCTGCTGCTTGGCTCGGTGGAGTGGTCGTGTCTCAATCAGAAGGTTGTTGGTTTGATTCCCCATCTTTCTATATGTAGGAGCGTCCTTTACTAAAACTCCAAACTGCGGCCGATGGATGGACTGAGCACCGTGGATGGCAGTGTGTGAATGGGTGAATGTCACTGACGATTGGGAAAACACTATATAAGTGAAAACCATTCACCATTAAAAGGGAGTTAAGACTCAAGTTTGAGATTCTAATATTTAGGGGTTTTTTTAGATGATTTGCTACGTCTAGTATGCATATTGGTTGCTACTCGTTATCGATCACCACAGGAAGTCATTGTAGCTTGTACTAACTTTTCCAACCCTGCCTGCCTGTCCATAATTTGACATTCTATGCTTAAAAGAAATGTGGGAAAATGTGTAAACATGACTCACTCACAGATTCAGAATTGGCTCCATGTTCCATCAAACCCACCAAAACAAAAACTCACGCGCTTGAAGACGGCAGCATGTATAACGCAAAAAAGACACGACTCTGTGAACGAGTCCATCTGCAACAAAGGGTCCGACACCGATGATCTCTCATTTGTATTTCAATCATTTCATTTTGCTGTCAAGAGAGAAAAAGAGAGGAGGGCCTTCATTCTGTGTGGAGTGGAAATATTCCCTCTATTTCCACTACAAAAGGCCGGTGGGAACAAACAGGCTCATTATCGGCGGCTGGCTGTAGCCGTCTCCTCTGCATTACCATATAAGTGGGAAGACGTAAAGAGGGAGAGCGGCGGGCGGACATGCTGATGCAGCCTGCGTGGCATTAATGGCCGTGAATGAGCCATTAACACTGGAAGGTTGCAGCGTAGCCCGGCCGGTGCGGCAGAAGTACGCTGTCCACTTCAGACCTGTTGGGGGTTCGGGGAGGGGGGGGAGGGGTTGCCATGCGGAGCCACGTGCGGCGGACTGTAATTGGAGCCCATTGTGTGTGCGCAAGCATTCAGAGAGCAGATTAGAAAGAGACGGAGATAGATGGTACAGGTAAACATCAAGGCTCCCATTATCCTCTTTTCACTGAGTGCAGAGTAAATGGGATGGGAGACAACAGGAATGTAATGGCCATGTGGGGCAGGGTGGGGGCGGCGGCGGCGGCGGCGGTGGGAGGGCTTTGCTGGAATCAGCTGATCAGAGACAGACACATGGACCGGGAAAGTGCATTTACTGCATGATGTGACGACGATGATCGATGATGATGGTGGTCCAGAAAGATCTGAGTCAGCAATGCAGAGTTAAATTTACAAAACTTTAACAATTACCAGAATCACAATACCAGATAAAAGCCAAATCTGGGCTTAAAACTAATAATATTTAAGAAAAAAAGCATTAAATAGCTTTTCACTGTCGCATGACATTAGAAAGATTGTTCACAGGGTTGTACATGCTTGAAAATATTCAGCTAAGTTTAATTTGAAGAGGTCTTTTTCTTTAAGTGTACGACTTCAAATCAACTGAAAGAAGTCGTCAGAAAACTTACTTAATGCAGTCGGATATTAGAATCATATCACGCTAACAAAGCGTTTATGATACACTAACGTTGAAATAATGTACTAAAAACATTTTACAAAGTCGTGGCTGATTAAAGTAGTAAGGTTAATATAGATTCCTCCCTCAAAAATATGAAGTCATTTTATGATGAAAATGAAAGTGAGCTTTGGATTAACTGAGGCGTGAAAAAGCAAAACTTTTCTGAAATGAAAATGCAAAAACAACGCTTTTTGCAATTGAAACCCTTTCTAAACTGGGACAAACTTAGTAACTAATATTATAGTGTTATACCATAGAGTCAAATAAAAAAATGTTTGGTTTAAGTTGCTCTGAACAGGCTCTTCATATACTGAACAAGTACTCAGCTGATTGAAAATCAAGAAAAATGACGATTCTTATTGGTGGTAACATACAGTACCAATAAAATCAGTAAAACTGTGGGTCTTAATGAATGCTTTCAGCTCATGCAGTTAGAAACATGTGACAATCAAATGATCCCCCCAGATATCATCCAGATATCTTCCATTTGATCCACACTCCTTCATGGATTAGCAGCAGCAGCAGCAGCATGTCATGTGTTAGTCTGGAGGCCGAGGCAGCGTCTGTAACCGTCAGGACGCTGCAGCTCAGATCGCCTCCATGCATGCAGGACGCTGATCTTTCTGTCTGTTCATGCTTTCCGAGCTCTCCAGCTCTCAGGGGAGAGTTAAGACATTCATGCACGACCATCTCCAGAGGTCCCACGAGCCAACGGGAAGCTCGTAGAATAAAACAGAATCCGGCGCCGCGTTCAGCCAGAAACCAAATCACCGGCAGGAGCTGTAGAGCTGGTAGGTTTCAGCTGGTAGAGTGGATCTTCTTCCTGTCACATGGTTGGTGGTTCACTCCCCAACCTCACTCTGGAAGCTAAACCCAAACGCTAGTGATGGAGGTCGAGCACCTCGCTCTGAGCCGCAGCACTGAGCCTGCTGAGGTGGTGAAAGCCTACGTGCTTTTTTTATTTTTCACCATCTCATCTGCCGACAGTCTGATGAAAAAAAATGTCTGATAAATCAAAAATGAACCATAAAAAGGGGTTTTTGGTATTTGGGCAGCAGGGTATGGTACAGTTTGTCATGTTTAACTCGCATTTAATTCCACCTGTAAATAACCTGAAGTTGACAGACACTCGTGTTAGCACGGTGTTTGCAGATCAGGATGTTAACCCTTCCTTCCCAATGATTGTCAAGTTCAAGAGAAGCCCCCCCCCACACACACACACACATACACACGCACACCCACGGCCTTTTTACCCCTCGCCCCCTCTGGAAAACCGAGCGTGATCATGTTTGCGCTCCGTGTCTGGAGACGTAAAGTCTGCGGATCGGGTCGAGTCCGTGGATTAGGGTGGGTGTGGTGTGGTTTCTGTGTGTGTGTGTGGTTTTGTTTTTTTTTTTTTCTGGGGGGCTTATTTCGGAGACATTGTTTGAACAGGAGTCGCAGCATGTGGGCTTTTATCTGACACAGCCCGCAGTTCATCGCGGTCAAATCGCACAAAACCAGAGGGGAGCAGGGCTCACGCCAACAATTATCACATGAATGAACAATACGCAGGGCGCACACATGTCCGCGCAATCCCCCAGACACACACACACACACACACACACACACACACACACACACACACACACACCACACACACACACACACCACACCACACACACTCTCTCTCTCTCTCTCATTTTATCTCTGTCTGTTCAGCCATTCAAATACTTGATGAGACCACACACACACACACACACACACACACACACCAATCCAGCGATGAGGCTAATATAGTAGCTGAAAACTCGTGTGTGTGTGTGTGTGTTTGTGCATCCATTACAGACACAAATAATAAACACAAACACTCAGCTATCATTATATCAGATTTTCATTTGAAGATTATTTCCAGCTAGCACAGAAAACCTTTTTAGCGTTTTGGGAGTCAGTTTACGGGACAACGGTGCTCAGAGCCACTGAACTCCAAAGAAACCCCCCAAAGTGGAACTTTTTTTTAAAAAATACTCCATTTCTGGGTTTTTGTTTGAGAAAGGTTTTCTAAATGATGCCTGTTCTCCAAGAGAAACGGCAGAAACACTGAAAATGAAGCACTCAGCATTCCAGGCCACTAGTGATGCTGTTGTCTGTCTTTCTAATGAAACTACACACGTGCACCGAGTCTGGCACTGAAGGCAAACACTGTTGCTGTTCATCTACTGACCATGTGCAGAACAACTGTTTCTGCAGCTGGGTTTTACAGGTTTCTGCTGCATTTTCGTGGCTGCAAGCACTGTTGTTGTGAAAACGGAGATCCAAACACAACGAAAGCTTTCCGTCTTCACTTGAAAACACTGTTGTGTAAATGGAACCTCAGTCGATCACCTAAAATCCCACGGAAGTCTGATAGCGTGTGATTTAGCACGCTGTGTGCAGGAATTGGCTTAATGTGTTCAAATGGCACTGGATCACACACACACACACACAACACACACACAACACACACACACACACACACATATATATTCTCTTCAGCATTGTGCAATCCTCCAAAAAATGCAGCAAAGTTATTTCAAACTTTCCCCTCATGCTGTATCGATTTTCGCCCACAGCCATGCGTTTAATATGCAAACATTGCATAACAGGAAGGTTTATTCGTGAAATATATTTGGCTTGGAGGCATGAAAATGTGCCACAATCACCTCATTTGTCTTCATTTGTTTTAGTTTTGAAAAAAAGGGGGGAAACTAGCAGGGGGGGGTAAAAAGGAAAATCCCACTGCTATAAATGAGCCTGGATGGGGGAGGTAGAGAGTGACTTACATTCAGAAGCTAACAATGAATTCAATTCATTGCTTCGGTTTGGCTGCAGTACTGAAGGACAGAAAAAAAATGAACCTGTGGTTAATGAGAACTTCTCGTGTTGTTTAACCCTGCGCCACCAGCTCGAAGTCTGCTGGAAACGGCGGGCTGCGAGACGCCGGCGGTCCCGCACGCCAAGTCTCCCTCGCTCTGGTGGTATGTGGACCAAATCGGATTTCCACATCACTTAACGCGTCTTCTCTACTCAGACCACTTTGCCAGTAAGTGCTGGAGGAGCTGCACTCATCACAGCGTCCGCTTCTCCACCAGTCTCCACAAAATAATTATAAGTGTGTGTGTTTGTGTGTGTGGCGCTGACCTGTGGGGGCGGAGATGGTGGCGGGCACGCTGGTCCTGCGGCCCCTCTCCGCCGAGATGCTGAGGTGTACAGCACCGGGCGTCAGGCCCCTCAGGGTGTGGGACTCGGCGCCGCCCGGGACCACGTCCTCGGCCCTGTGGCGTCGGCGGAGACGTAGACCAGCCGGTAGGAGTCCAGCTTGGCCCGGGGACGCTTCCACTCCAGCGTCATGGTGGTCTCCGTCACCTCCGTCACGGTCAGGTCTCTGGAGCGTCCAGGGCTGGCGGAGGGAGGGGGAGACCGGGGTTTGTCACTGAAGTCCTGACACTTGATGAAAACATGAATATTTGGTGTGGGTTGTTGTCTGCACATGTGTGAAAATGAAAAAGCTGCATCTCTGTGAGGAAAACTGAGTAAAACAGCAAGACAGAAGATCCGTGTGTGGAGCAAACTGAGAAGACGCTTTAATAAAATCCTGTAAAACTGCAGGTTCCAGGAAACATCTGAGAAGTTTGGCAAAGTTAAAGGAAGGAAGAGTTTCCGTTGCGGGTCATTGGCGTTCCTGTGATCGCTGTTACAGTGTGTTATAGTCTTCCAATAAACTCAATAAATCCTCTGTTTTTCCCAGATTAATGAGGGTGTTTGTTTCTTCACACTAATGAGATCCGGGAATCTGGCTGAAGTGATGAGTTTCTCCTGAATCACACAGTGTTGTGAAGGCGTCTCACCGGTCACGGCGTTGGTGGTGGTGGGCAGACTCTCCCGCTCGTCCTTCAGCGCCGTCACTCCCATGCCGTACTCCGTGCCGGGTCTCAGACCTGCAGAGCCGTTCAAGACTTAAAACAGGCCATGAAACAGAGACGGAGGGTTTTTTTTTTTTGCTTGTTTTGTTTGTAGAAATGCAGCGAGGAGTCAGCGAATAGAGTTGGGAACCTGTAGTCAAGTGGCCAGCTGTTTCGGCTAATGGCTCCGGTGCCTTTGGCAAACACACACAGACACACACACACAGAAATGCTCTCTTGTGGCTTGACTGCACAATGGATTGCAGCCTAATTGCGTTTCATGGTGAGCCTGTGGCTCTGCGGAGCGCCGCCGCTGCGCTCTGCATTGATGGATCTATAGGGCCCTTGTCGCGGAGCGGGAACGCTCCTTGCTATGATACGGCCGGCTCCAGGGGCCCTTTGGTCTCCACAATTAAGCCCTCTCCAGGACTGATCGCCTCTAATTCCTTTATTAACTCCCACAGAGGTCATCGCACTCCGAGTCTTGCAGCATGAAATTACACCTAATGCCCAGGAAACTCATTATCAATAAAATCACGAGCGTGAAGGCAATTACAGATAATAAGTGTGTGAAAGAAGTGCTGAGGTGTGTGTGGAGCTGAGTGGGGTGGGCGGGGGCGGGGGGGGGGGGGGGGGGGGGGGGGGCGTCAGCTGAATGGACACAGTGCTTTATTTCCGCGGGATGGGCCTCCCAAGGACAAAGACGGGGTCCAGACAAAGACACAACCAGCCTGTTTTGGGGGTGTTTTTTTTCATGTTTCTCATGGTTTTAATGCTGCTACACTGCGGCATGTAGAGCAGAAACTAACTTCCAAGTTAAAAACACACACACATCCGCCTGGAAGCTTTATGGTGTCAGCGGTGCAGAACGGCGAAAACGAGTAAAAAAAAAAACCCCGCTTTTGGTGGGTTTAACGACTGAATGCCAAAAACCCCTCCTGGGCGGTTTTCTAATAAAGTGGAGTCTTTTGTGGACGAGGCAAACATTTCACGACGCGGGACAAAGGGAGCCCATTTGGAAAATGAGCAGGCTGAACGTAACACCGAGCGTTGAACAGGGACACTTGCCCCGAGAATTAGGAGACCAAACACTCCACACTGTATCTTTTTTTTTTTTTTAAACTCTCTCCGCTGTTCATTCGGATGCAAAGTGGTAATGAGCCGATGTGAGAACCAGAGTGAGACAGCTCTTTCACTCCGCCGCAATCAGCACAAGAGGGACGGCTTCATTACTGGCTGAACATTCACGGATGTGCTTCATTTCTCACCGTCACTTCAAATGTTGGTTTTGGAGTCTTATGACTGTTTAATCACCGTGTTATTCAAGAGCTAATAGCTGAGTAAATGCAAAGAGAGAACACAATGCTGTCATTTTGAGTCAAAACACAGGAAGTTGTGAATCTTTAACTTTCTGCCAGGATGAAACTCTGGAAGCTTCAAAGAAGCAAACAGATTACCTTTATTACTCCCGTTGCCACGTTTACACGGCAACGTTTTTAAGTGGAAACGGAAAACCATCGATGTGTCTTGGGTGTCTGTTTTTGAAAACGCTCCGACTCCGTCACCGTGGAAACAGGGGAAAACGTAACTTTTCTGAAATGCTGCTCCTCGTGCATGTGCACCACATTCAATATTTCTTCTGCACAAAAACACAAGATCGAACCGTTTTCACTTCAATCACTGCTGTGCAAACAGGGCCTTATTATTAGCATTATTATCATTACTAAAAACATTAAGGATCTCTCTTTTCTGCTTTCGTCCTCTCTTTCTACCCTCCTTTATTTCATGTGCTTTTGGTTTTGTCTTGCTTGCTTAATGATTTCTGAGATCATTTCTGCAATTATTAATTTCTGAATGACCTGAATAAATGTGGTTGAAAGCTGTGCAGAGACTCCTAACGGCCCATGCGTCAGTGTGACTGTGTGCAGGTGTGTTACCGGTGATCTTGGCCTGCGTGGAGTCCTTGGGTCCCGGCGGGAACAGCAGCTCTCCGTGCTCGCCTCCCGACAGCGGCCCGTACTTGATGCGGTAGTTGTCCACCTCGGCGCGGCTGTTCCTCCACTCCAGGGTGATGCTCTCGTCCGTCAGCTCCACCGTCTGCAGGTCTGTGGGAGCGTCCAGGTCTGCAGCAGGAACATGGATTTATAGAGCATCTTCCTCCCAGTCACATGGAACTTCAGCTAAAAGAACATGTTCCTCTTTTCCACTTCTATTAATTACTTCTAATTATCAAGTAAGTAGTAAATTATCAGGACATCTTCTTTTACTTTTTGAAGATAAACCGTTAACTCGACAACCCTGATTTCAGCTCATTTCCATTTTGATTGGGGGATAATTACTTATTGTAGACACATGCAAACAACTTTGTCATTTTCTTAAATTAAAACTGTAAAACCCTTTTCTAAAACCCATCTTCAAAAACTGGAGGGATTGAATGACACATCAATGAAAATGTCTTGGCCCAAGGAGGAAAAGATATTTTTTGTCACGATTTACTTGAAAACGAAATCTTTCAGAACAGTGCAAGTGAGATATCACAGGAAAAGTTATTTCAACAATTATCAGCACATTTTGATTGATGTGTGATTGTTAGTGTTTCCTCTCATCAAATCTGAAAAATTCTAAACAATAAAGCATAAATGTTGTTAGGGCGTTTTGAGACATCCTGCGTTTGGCGGTTGGGGAAACGCTCACTCCCACGTTCACACTTCATCGAGACGTGGCTCCTCGTAAACTCACAGCCCTGAGTGGAACCTGTGTGGTCCGGCCCCCCACCTCCCACAGCGCCTCATTAAACCTGCCCCGCCTCCGTCCAGGGGGAGGGGGGTTTTCCAGAGTCGCCTCCTCACCTGTGACGAAGGACTCGTAGACGGGGGCGCTGCTGCGGCCGGCCTTCCTGGCCGTCAGGGTCACTCGTACTGGGTGTCCGGGCTGAGGCCCCAGGTGGTACTGGGTGTCGGTGGAGGACATGTCCACCACGGTGCGGTCAGCCGGGTCGGAGCTCGGCCCGTACGAGATGCTGACCCCGTCCACGTCGGCCACGGGCTGGAACCAGGTGACCAGCGCCGTGGTGTCGGTCACGTCGCGGACGTCCACCTGGCTGGGCGAGTCGATCACTGCAGTAGGAGGAGCTCGTCAGAAAGACTGGAAAACCCGAACACTGCAGGTCCTAACTCTGAGAACCGTCACACGACGCCATCAGACACTTCGAGGAACGTCTGTATGTGACCTTCTCATCTCCTCTGGTCAGAATTGTCCAAGTTTATTGTTATCGCGACATTAACATCTGCAGAAAACATCGTAAAGACTGATTGAGTTTCAATAAACAGTGTAAATTGCAGATTTCTCAAAGGTGGCCTCAGGCCAGAGGTCAAAAATCAAAGAAGTGATAATGTTTTGGCTGATTTGTGCATTCTCCATTCTGACTAACCTGTGAATGAACCTTTCCTGAGACGTTTCAAAGCCACATTGAGAATAGCTGCCGTGCCGTGAAAGCGTAAACACAGTCAGTCCCTTCAGCCGTGCAGGTGCATTCAGGAGGTTATTCAAACTATTTTCAGATCCAATCCCAAACGCCATGAAGGGCGCCTTTTCACCGCCGCTCGGATTGATTTGTCACACGCAAGCGACTTCGGGAAAGTCAACCCTCTGCGCCGCGCTGATAAAGAGAAGAATCTGCATGTGAGCTTAACACAGATTTGTCTGCGAGAGGCTGGCGATGCCGCTCCGCTGGGAGGCCGGCGTCCCTCCGAGTCTGACTGCCTGACTGACTGCAGCCTCCTACATATGATGAGCCGGGACGGGAGAGGGAGAGAGAGAGCGAGAGAGAGAGAGAGAGAGAGAGACTGCATTCACACAGTTAGCTCCATCGCATGCAAATCCCACGGGTGTTCTCACAAGCTGGTGTAATGGGAGACATTAGGAGAGCTGAGTGACATGAAGAACTCCAAACCCCTGATCCAAGCACCACTGCTGTGTGTGTGTGTGTGTGTGGTGTGGTGTGTGTGTGTGTGTGTGTGTGTGGTGTGTGTGTGTGTATGCGTATCTGCATAGAGTGTTGTATTACTAAGTGCAAGAGTGTGTATGTTTAGACACTGTCTGTCTGCAAATGCATGAATGTGTGTGTGTGTGTGGGTGTGTGTGTGTGTGTGTGTGGTGTGTGTGTGGTGTGGTGTGTGTGTGTCTGGTGTGTTGAGATGATGCTGATGTGTGTGAGAGAACATGCAAATTGGTATGCTTGGGGGGTACGATGACATGTGTGTGCATGTGTGTATTGCTGTGAAGGTGTGATTTTGTGTGCACAAGTGTGAGTGAGTATGTGTGAGGGCATGAGTGTGTGTGTATGTGTGTGCAGTGTGAATGTGTGCAAAATTGTATATGTGTGCAAATGTGCACAAATCTGTGTAGTGTGCATGCTTGAAAGTGTCACCAAGTGCAAGTGTGTTTGTAGTGTGTGTGGTGTGTATGTGTAACTGCACAGAGTGTAGTCTTACCAAGTGAAACTGTGTGTTGTGTGTACGTGTGCATTACCATGTGAGTGTGGGGTGCATGTGTGTACATGTGTTTGAACATGCAACTGATGAGACTGTGTGCAAATTGGTATGTTTTGATCGATTCACTGTGTGGGTGTGTGTGTGTGTGTGTGGTGTGTGTGTGTGTGTGTGTGTGTGAGCGTTCTCGATTTCTATCCTTGTTGGGGCCAAATGTCCCCACAAGGATAGCAAAACGTGAAACGACGTGCCTTGTGGGGACCTTTTTCCGGTCTAAGAGGAGAAACAGTGTTCTTGACCATGTTGTTGTTACTGAAAAAAGTAAAAGTGCAAAAACATTTCTTTAGGGTTAGGCTTTATTGTGGTGTGGGTTAGGGTTAGGGTAAGGGTCAGGGTTAGGGGCTAGACATGAATGGGAGTCAATGGACGGTCCCCACAAGGATAGAAATACAAGACTGAGCGTGTGTGTGTGTGTGTGTGGGTGTGTGTGTGTGTGTGTGTGTGTGTGTGTGTATGTGTGTGTAAAGTAACATGTGTGCATGTACATATGTGTCCATGATGAGAAGCACCATTACATCCCTCCACATGTTTTATTTTCTAGTGAAACTCTGCATGTCGGATCGCCGTCCAGTAACCAGCAGCCTCAGCGTTCTGTGCAGAGTGTGACGGTGTTTCCATGCAGAACTTTTTCACACCATAAATAATGGGAGACCTGCTGCTGGACGGAGCCGCCGGCAGCCGAAGCCGACGATGTGGCGAGCGTCCGCAGCACCGCTTCAAACTGACGTGCTGAAAGAGAAAACTCCCGAGGGCCTGAATGGGCGAGCGTCGTCCAGGTTTCAGTTTCAGCACGCAGCTTTACTTTTTAAAGAAAACACACCTTTAACAACTTTAACCAGACTCGGAGCGGCGTTTTAATGCTGACCCTCCAACTGGGGCGCCTGAAATAGTCTTTTAGAGAGCAAATTAAATAAACAGTGTGGCGGCTGTGAGCTGACTGGACTGAAAACAATCTAAAGCACAGGAATGGGTTCAGTCAGACGCTTTTAGATCGATAGATAAATGCATTTCTTCATAAAATTTCATTTCAAACAGAGACCTTATGGACATAAACAATATGTTCTCAGAGGTTCTGGAAAACTGATCAAAAGTGTTTTATTTTTTCTTAAAATAATTTTACAGTGTTTTTATATCAATAAACTGCAAGTACAGTTTATTTTGAAGAGCTTGTTAACAAACTAATTTAATTTAAAATGATTCAAATCTCACCTATGCTAACGAGGCTAACGATGTGGTCAGCAGAAAGAATATCTGCTGTTCATCGTTTATGTGCAAATAATATCCTATTTGAGGGACAATTAATAGAAAAAAGTAGAAAAGGCATTTATTTAAGTTGTTTCTAGGCTGAAATAATTGAAACAACAACAATTGTTCCCACAGTTGTGTTGAACCTCCATCACAGTTTGTCACCAGCTAGCTAACACTTTTTAATTAGGGGTGATTTCTTCTGTTGGTAGAAAGAATTGAATTAATGTCGTTGCTTCTGTGTGTTGGATCGTCCTCCAGACTCCATCCACACTCCTCTCCTCCGCTCTGTCTACATATTGATCTCCTCCTCCGAGCCTCACAAGCCTTCAGTCTTTATTGTCTGAACAGCGACGGAGAAATCTCCTCACCTGCCAATACGGCTGCGAATCCCTTTTTACTACGCCCGCTAAATCACAACACTGCAGTGACAGCTAATGAGCTAATCGCTCAGGGCTGACGCGTCGGGCTGTTTCCTGTACCGACGGGCTGCGAGACGGATAAATCACATCCGGGAAGCGGTGATCCCACGCGGGGTGCACGAGGGTTTGAAGGTGACAGCTTGCCTTTGCATTCACTTCCACAGCTGCAAGTGACAATTTATGCCGCTATTTCTGGAAAGTCACGCTCCCTGCGTGCGCAGCCATGGAGCCAAAAAGAGAGGATGATTGATTCTCCGACAAATATCACCGTAATCTGCTTTGTGTCTTTCATTTTTGGAATGATCGGCACAGTTACTCAACCCTCATCTCACCTCTCATATGGAAACTTTCAGTTTAATAAAACACAAATCTGCACTTGACTTCCATACATCACAGGAAGTATTGTTCTTAACGGTTCAAAAATCATCTGAAACTTAAATGGAAGGGATTTCAAACCTTTTTAGAGGAAATCCAAACAAGACGATTATCAGCTGCTAATTCAGCAGATGTTCTTTTCTTTCCTCCACCTTGTGTTTGTTTTTTTGTTTTTTTATTTCCTGTAGCTTTGCAGCAGTTGTGAGAGCAGCAAACAGAGTATACATTCACCCTCCTGGACCCAAACCACGGCCCAACAAAAGCTCGGTAAACCGGTTAGCGGCGTGACCGACTACACTCACTCGTGAAGACGTTGGTGGAGGCTGGCGGTCCACGCATGTTGTTCTTCACCACCGACAGTTTGACCTCGTACTCCTGGCCCGGACCCAGGCCCGACTGCTCAAAGGTGGTCTCTGGGCGGCCCAGGGAGTTGAGAATCTCACCGTCCTCCTCTTTCTGCCAAGAGAAAACCCCCCCAACAGAAAAAAAACACTGCAGTCATCAACCGCCACAAAGCCCCGTCCTGGCAGAAAGTGTAGAAGAAGGTTAAAAAAAACCCAGCTAAATCATACATGAAAGCATTCTGGGTGGTGTTTGGACTCGAGAGCTGACAGCGAGTTGGGTTTAATAGAGTGTGGCTTTGAGCGGATCCCAGTAGCACCGCTTGGAAAGGTCTGTATGAGCGCTCCCAAAGGAAAATAAAGCGTTAAACAAAGTGACATTCAGCCGCTGCTGTACGGTCATTGGAGCTGTCAGGGCTTGCTAACAGTTTTAACTACTCTGTTTTCGCCTTCTGGCTCGGCTCGAGCGTTTTCCAGTGGACGACTCTCATGTGTGTACGGTGAAGAGGAAGAGGATCACATATGGTTTCCACCAGAGGAAAACGAGGATAAAGACAGGGGCTCCAGAGTTCAACCACACACTGGAGAGACAGAGGGACTCACGGTGTTTCTGAAGATGAGGTTCCAGCCGTCGAAGGGGATGTTGAGGGGGTCCCACTGCACCTCCACCGACGTCTCCCGCACCGACTTGAACTTCAGTCCCTCGGGCTCCGGGAGATCTGGAACAAAAAGGAAAAAGAGGCCATAATTCGTTCAGCTCCAAACACTTGATACTGCGCTTCTTTTCTTTAGAGAAGCCTGACATACATCAGAGAGAAGGGATATTAACCATAAGGCTCGTGGGCCAAAACTGGGCTGCAAGAAGCTCCAATCAGGCCCGCCAAACCACCAAGCAAATTGAAAAGATTTCAAAGAAAACAATGTTTCCTCTTTTTAAAGAAACTTATAAAGAATGGTGGACACTGAGAGCTGTAGCATTAAAGAAATTATTTCAGGGTCAGTTCGTAAAAAACAACAAGTAGCTAAAGGTTAATACCTTTATTTGTCTTATACTTCAAAAAAGTGTTCTTGGTTCATCTGTCGTAATCCCGTCCTCACAGACTCCCAGAGACGTTAACTCACGTGTGGCCACCCGTGCGGTGACGGGAACGCTCCTCTTGTTGCTCAGGATGGCGTAGACGCTGATCAGGTACTCGATGCCCGGCTCCAGCTCCTGAATGGTGGCCAGCTTCTGGTCCCCGGGCACCCTCATGTCCAGCTCCAGGCCCCCGGGTCTCGTGGGCACGTAGGTGATGAGGTACTCCGTCACGCGCATCTCGTTCTCCCAGGACAGGCCCACCGACTCCGGGGTGACCTCCACCACGTTCAGGTCTTTGGGTGGAGACACTGTGGAGGGACACGGAGAGTCACTCATCTGCTCTCACTGGAAACGGGATGAACTTGTGATGACGTAAAGTAAACCAAGGAAACACATTTACTCAAACCACATAAAACAAACGGAGATAGCTCTCCATTATTTCATGCATCATCTCATCTGAACATCTGTTGACAACATTCAGCTTCTAATCAGTAGCTTCCAAAAACCACATTTTGACATTTCTCCACAAGCAAATAGAAATCCAGTCATCGCTTCACAAATGGTCGGGAAATCAAAGCTCATCACTCATCAAGTGACACTTAAAATAAGTGGAATGATTTTCCATGCCAACAGAATATTGGAAACAGGCAAAGTTTTGTCTGCGGCTGTAAAGAGATGATTAAAACTGTCTCAGGGGTTTTTCACTGATCAGACTCTAAGTAAAGTTTATGAAGAGTCACTCAGGAGTTGTCATTCATATCGACTACTGTAGTCAGTCATAATTCTGTGGATTACTACAAAAGAAAACCACAACGAGACACTTATAGAATCTAAAAAAACTTGGAAAATTACCAAAGAAAAAATGGTTTGGAACTGCAGATTTTTGGAAAGTTTCTTGTGAGATTAAACTGGTAGTAACTGTTTGGTTTTCATGCAAGATATAGACAATTGTGTTTTCTCTTTGTGTCACAATAAAAGAAAAACAGTTATTATAATTATTTTACTGGTCAACTTAACATGACCTTGGGCTGTCTGTGGCTCCCAAAGTAAAATGTGTTTGACACCCTTGATATCACTGTGAAAATAGGGTTTTTTGTTTTTTTTTTTTTTGTTTTTAAATAGGGAAATAATAAAGTGGAGGCCTGGCTGCAATGGTACTCATAATGGAAAAATAATCAAGGGTCACACGTTATGCCTAATGAGATATTTTTTCTGGAAACTGGACAAAGGCACACTGTAGAATTTGTGCTTTTTGAATTGGAAGCTAATCAAACCTGCAGACGCAGCTTAAATTCAACCACAGCTCCATGACTGTGAGGCCAAAGCAAACACTGTCAGAAGAAGAGACACGCGGGACACCTTTAAAATACCTGAAGTTTCTTCGCCACTGCTATCAAATCAGAGTGAGAAGTTAGCACAAATAGAAGCAGCCTTGGGCCACATTTACATGATGTTTCAAGTAAAAAGAAATGTTTCACCGATTACACAGCAAAGTTCTGAAAACGATGTCTGTTTACACAGAAATGGCAGAAACTCTGAAACAAAGCAGTAGCAGGCCAGGGCCACAGGATGGCACTGACAGTTTCTCTGTTATATAACCATATGCATATTCAAGCAGAGAACAATGCACTATAAACAATAACAATTGCGAGTTCACAGTCATTCTTATTCAGATATGGACAAGATGGGTTGTTATTATGCTGACTGTCAACTCTAAAACATTGTTCTTATTGTCCATCTAGTCACAAGTGTTGAAAAACTATTTGCAACATTGTAGCGGCATTTTAAAAGTTTCCACCTTGGAAGCTGTGCTCAAACAGTTGCATTTTTGGTGACTTCGAGCACCGCTATTGAGTAAATGAGGGCCCTAATTTATCTTGAACAAAGTACAAATGGATGAAAACGGATGTCTCTAACAAGAAAGTAATCATGAGTTATCTAGATACATAGTTTTCCACGTTCCAAAAATGCCATACTATCCTAAACCAGCAGTGCCACACGTGATTCTTTAGTTCCAGAAGCTGTCAGGAAGTTAAGTCTAAATCTTAATTTTGTAGCCTTTTTTGGCTGTGTTTGTTTTTTTATTTTCTTTTGTACATATTGGACTTGTTTTAAGAAACTCCTCTGGCTGAAAAGGCTAAAAGCAAGCATGGTTAAAAGCAACAACTCAGGAGATTAAAGGGTACAGACCTCTGACCTAAAGCTTTATCGTTTATCGAGTTTCTTGGTGGATCAATGGGCCTGTCTCACCTTCAGAGCAGTCCTCTCCGATGAAGCCCTCGTCGCAGATGCACAGGCCGTTCTCACAGCGGCCCTGGTTCTGGCAGTCTCCCGGGCAGGTCAGGAGGGAGCAGTCCGACCCGGTGAAGCCCTCGTAGCACACGCAGCTGCCGTCCACGCAGTAGCCCCGGTCCAGGCAGTTGCTGGGACACGTCTTCTCGCTGCAGTCCTCGCCGGCGAAGCCTTTGTGGCAGACACACTGCCCGTTCACGCAGTGCCCGCGATCCAGGCAGTCGTTGGGGCAGGTCAGCTCGCCGCAGTCTTTCCCCGTGAAGCCCACGAAGCACACGCACTTGCCGTCCACGCAGTCCCCGCGGCCCATGCAGTCTTTGGGGCAGGTCTTGATGCTGCAGTCCTCGCCGGCGAAGCCTTTGTCGCAGACGCACTGCCCGTTGACGCAGCGGCCGCGGTTCTGGCAGCTGTTGGGGCAGGACAGCTCGCTGCAGTCTTCGCCTTCGTAGCCGATGTCGCACACGCATTCTCCGTTGACGCACTGGCCTCGGTTGCTGCAGTTGTCGGGGCAGGACAGGATGGAGCAGTCCTCGCCTTCGAAGCCCGGGTCGCAGATGCACTTCCCGTTGAAGCAGTGGCCTCTCTCGTTGCAGTTCTTCGGGCAGGTGAGCTTGGAGCAGTCCTCTCCGCTGTAGCCCGTCTGACACACACACTGGCCGTTCACACACATGCCGCGGTTGTTGCAGTTTCCGGGACAGGTGACCTCGCCGCAGTCCTCGCCGGCGAAGCCGTCGTCGCAGTAGCAGGTGCCGTTGATGCAGCGGCCGCGGTCGTAGCAGTCGTTGGGGCAGATGAGCTCGGAGCAGTCGAAGCCCGTCCACGGGTGGTCGCACACGCACTCGTCCTCCACGCAGCGTCCGCGGCCCAGGCAGTTGTTGAGGCAGTTGGTCTGGGAGCAGTCCTCGCGATGAAGCCGTCCTCGCAGAGCAGGACCCCCTCGATGCAGCTGCCGTAGTCGCCGCAGTCGGGCAGGCAGACCTCGATGCTGCAGTCGTCCCCGCCGAAAGCCCTCGAAGCATTCGCACCGTCCGTCCACGCAGCGGCCTGGTCCTGCAGTCGTTGGGACACTCAGGCTCGGTGGCAGTCGGACCCTTCCACCCGGCTTCACACACACAGCTGCAGGTCTCCGTGCTCCAGTCCCTCGTCCGTTGCAGTAGGGTTTGGTGGACAATTCACCTGGACAAGCGTACGAAAGGAGACAAAGTTACAGTCTGCTCTTCTTGGAGACTGACTTGTTGTTGGAAATCTAGAGTCACTTTGTGGTGTACTGGCATCACATTGGCAACATGGGCCGTGTGATGAGGGCAGGAACGAATATCCACTTATCATGGTGTTTCAGATTCAATTTTGAGATCTCAGTACCTTCTCCCCCCCACCCACACCCACCCCGCTGTTGAGCTGCAAAGCTACTCTCTCTACTTCACTTTAACTTTCCACAGAAAATAATACACTGAAATGGACCTGACCCCCCCCCCCCACCTGGATGGCAGAAACAAAATCATGACCACTATCGCCAATGCTTGGATTCAAATTCACACATTGGATCGAGGCCTTGATTGACATTTTATGAAGTAAATGTGGCCTTTTGATTGTTTTACAGCATTTGAGGGTCAATTGAGAGAAGATCAACAATGCTCGGGTCAAGGCGCAATGGTGGCCTAGAGGTTAGAGGTTAGGACAGGCCACCTCAGTGGGTCCCTGAGCATGACCCTTGACCCCATCAGCTCCCTGAAGCACCATAATGTGGCTGCTCATCACTTCCAAGAAATAAGCTGGATTGATGAAGAAAAAAAACATCCTCTCAATGAGATTAAAGTCTGGTTAGTTCATTAAATTAGTTTTAAAATCCATAGAAACCTTTGCCAATACGAAGAGATCCTCAACATTAAATAAAACCTTTATGTCGGACTTGGATTGATTAAATGTTTTAGGTTCCACAAATGCAAATATGGTTTAAATGTGCACTTCTGTAACACTTATCTCTGACTGTATATATTTAAATAGTTGGTATTTATCTGTCTGATTCAGGTGTTTTTCTTAACTTTTTTAAATTAAACAATATATTAAATCTTGTCGTATGTTACTACTTAACTTCTATTCTTAAATATGCAAGTTGTTGTTAAATAAAAGTATAAAGTGTGAAGTATGTATCTTTGAGCAACAGCACAGCTGATTCCTGTTGGGAAAAAGATTAAATAAATCCATTTCTGCATCAGAGTATGGAAGATAAATTTGATTAACTTTTGCTTTCTTCAGAGAAAATCAGTGTTGGCACGTATAAAAACTGCAGCTAATCTGCGCTACCTGGTCTTGAATATGTTCCTCCATTTCTAAATATCACCTCAGGCAGCTTTTAAAATTGAGTTTTATTCGTTCCACTGTGTAAAACCGGTAAACACAACCTTTCTCCTCGCAGACATCAACTGGCTCCAAGCACTTTGCAAACAAATTCCACTTTGCAGAATAAACTCATTTCACTGCATGCGCTCCGGTCGGGGTGAAGTTTGCGGGCGTACCTGTAACCGGGGCTCCGCAGCAGCCCGCTCCACTGCCGCACTGCTCCCTCAGACTGGACAGCTCCGACTCCAGCATCTCCAGCCGGCTCAGGATGTCCTTGATGTCGGGCAGCTGGTGCTCGCAGCCGCACGCCTGCTTGGGGATGTTGATGCGGTGCGTGAAGACGATCTGATTCTCGCCGTCCAGCGTGTGGTCCATGTGCTCGGTGCTCGGCATGTCCGCCGGGGCGGCGCTCTTGTGCTTGAGGTCGGCGCTGCCGGGCGAGTCGAGGTCGACGGAGCAGAGCGAGGTGGACGGGACGTTGATGTTGTAGACGTGGTTGAAACACCACCGGCTGGTCGGGGGTGAGGTAGGGTGAGGTTCTCCTGGGTTCTTCTTGGGCATCAGGGCCTCTCTGCGGTGGCGGATGACCTTCTGACCAGGCGGCGGTGGAGAGGTGGAGGAGCAGGACCACGGTCAAGCAGCCCAACACGAACCCTCTCATCTCCATGGCAACGACAACTTCCTCACACCAACAGGGCGCAGAAAGAGCCGGTCACTCAAATGTGCTGTGGTCTCTAGTCCTACGGCAAAAGAGACAAACAGAACGGAAAAATAAATCGATATTTTTAACATCTTCTCAGCTGTTTTATCCAGTTAAGGGTCACGGCGTTCTGGAGCCGATCCAAGCTGATGATGCCTGAAGGCAGGTCCGACTCTGGACAGGTCAAAATTCAATCACAGGCCAGTTTATATCCTGTTCATGTCACATTTTAATTGAAAACATTTCTTTCTTGCATTTTCATTGGAGATAAATTTTGCTTTTACAAAGCAACTTCAGAAAATGATTCCATGGGAGAAGGAGATATGTTCCAGTTAACATGCCGGGGTTCAGAGGATTGCTATTCCGGTTGACTTAAACATAAATCTACTAAGTCCCAGGAGAAGATGTACTGGGATTCATGACACTCTGGAGGACGCCATGTTTGTTATTGTCTATGAACTCACACGTGTCCAGAACAACTATTTACGGCTTCTTGCTGCACAGCGTTTTCAAATATTGTTTCTAGTGGATCCAACCACCGTTCTCGTGTCAACATACACCCAAACAAAGGTTTTTCTGTTTTCACTGGAAAACAACATGTAAACAGGGTTTTAAAGTCATCAATTAATGTTGCACCTTGTGGGATAAGCACCAGCTGGCCTGAAGAAACCCCACAAATGCAGAAGTAGAAAACACGGCATCCTTCAAACTCTGTTCTGGTTGGCCTTCGTCATTCAAGCAGCCACACATGTAAAGCGAAAAAAATGATCATAGCCGCCTCAAAAGCAATTAACCTTCCACTGTCGCCCCAAACAAAAGACCACCTCCACTGCTGTAGCTGCCTGGGACACACACACACTCTTAGGCATGTCACCGGGAGCTTTCTACTCACAATTCCTCAGAGAACAGAGGGCAGCAATTACTGCGGGGGGGCAGCGGCGGCGTATGACCTTGGGGGGGGGGGGGGGGGGGGGGTGTCTATGTGAGCCTTTCTGACCGGGCTCCATGAACAGCCGCCTGTAACACCTGCAAAGCCTGAGAGTCTCCTTTTCTCAGACCACAACCCGAGCTGACAGATTAATACCAGCGTATGGTTAAAACATCTGTGGCTTCCTGTAACACCGAGCAGAGAGTCTCCTCTACCTTCAGAGAAAAAAAAACATCAGCGGGTCAGCATTCCTGGATGGTTTTCCTCTTCTGCTCTGTAACATGATTCACAGAGCTTTCACCTTCAGACACTTGAATCTTCTAAGGTCTGCAGGAAATAAGTGCTGAGGTCGCCACACTGAAGCCAAACTTAAGAACCTCAGGATTTATGATAAAACACAAAGGCTGGTTAAAGATCTGCTGCATTCAAGGCTGGCCTGACAGAAGAGGCTTTTACTGGTGCAGGCAGATTTCCATTGTCTGAGAGTTTTCCTTTAGGTGAATCATGTGGTGTAAAGTGCTTGTTCAAGCAACTCTGGCTCCCGACTGGCCTTTATACGCTTTCACTATCCTCAGTAACATGCTTTATTCATGTGAATCATGTATATTTTGTACATTTGCAATAACAGATTTTAATATGCTATTCTCCCCCTTCCCCCTCTTCCCCTTCTTGACCAAGACTGTTGATGGAGAAGACAGATTGCTGTTGAATGTTTCTTCAATAGCAGGCAACAAATGGGAAAGTCTTTCATTATTTTTCAAGTAAATGTCTTACTTATTGCACTTTAATGTTTACAGTGTATTGTTCTTCATTCAGCATCAAATGATTTTATGCCATTTCAGTGGAAAATGCTTTTTTATTTTCATAATGCTGCCATGTAAACCCAACACTTTTGAAAACGATGTGTTTTCGCCTGAGCCTTGCCACGTAAACATGGTGTTAATGTGAAGTAAGAACACACCAACAGAACCTACATAGAACGTATTTTCCAGACTATAGGTCAGACTTTTATTCAGTTTTTTTTTGGCTGGTCACGTATCTTGTAATAAAAGTGACAACATATTAACATATGTGACCACTAGATGTCACTGTATGACAACAGAATTGTGCTACTATAAAATTCAGTAACAGAATTTTTCTAGTTTTTAAAAATAAATTAAAAAATGATTGCATTATGCAAATTAATAAAATCGCTAATAAGAAAATTGCTCTGTGAAAAGTGCTTTATTTTTAGCTTTTAAAATGGTTAAAAACCGAGCAAAAAAAAAAAAGCACGGTGCAGGGAGTATGTGTAAAGCATTTCTTTTTTCTTGTTGCAGTTATTTAAATGGAGATCCATGATGAGCGACATGAAGTAAAAGTGCTCCGCCTGTCAGTACTGGAAGCAGAATGATGAATACAGATTTAACTCGGAGCCACAGAGTTGCTGAGAGTGTCTGGCTCAGGCTGGGTTCTATATAATTGCACTTTTTCAGTCTACCTTGTCAGAGATGCTGACACTGATCGTTTCCCACCTCGAATGAAAACCCGCTGTGTGCCTTGGCTGCTCCGAAGGTTAACGCCGCCTGTATGAGCAGCCGGCATGAAAACGTCTGGAAAGAGCTGACATGAAAACGGAAGACGCCGAGCGTTTTTCCAAACCGTGCGGTGGAATATGCATGAGGGGCCGAAAACATGGTGAAAACACATTGCTGGTCAGGCGTTTGGTCAGAGGGAGAAGCTCTTTTCATTCAGCCTTGTGTGTGATCACACAGAGTTGGGAAGATGCACCAGAACAGGAATGTCAAACACATTTCACAATGTCAACTTCAGCCGGCAAAACAGTGCCATCATAACCTTTAATCTTGAGCTGCATTTAAAAAGTTGTGTTTTCAGCCGTTATTCCTTTTCACTTCAAAACCTTGTGGAGTAATAGAAGCCTCATTGTGAAGACGCTACAGTATTCAAGCCGTACAGCTACTGCCGCTTCACATCTGGCCCAGCAGACTCTAATCTGTGCTGATCCCTGCGTGCTCTCCACGCCGCTGCAGCCGATCGCTCTCTGCCTCGGCGAGTAAACGCACGCAGCGCAGTGATTAGGCGTGATGAGCTGAGCTTGGAAGGATCCCACGGCCGCCCGCCCACCTTCAGCCCACCTTCACCCCCACAGGCAGGGATGAGCACTTCCATGTGTGGACTGTGATCCTGCCAGTGTGAGTTCAGGGGTTCTGGACCCTCGGTAGCCTCCATCCTCCCGTCTCACGCTGAATTTCCACGCTACAGTCACACTGCTGTGCCCAAGCATCACAAACCGGGGATTTAATCAACGAAACAGCCAGAAAATTGCATTGAGGGGCTGCTGAGGTTTTAGTTCTGGGCGGATGGTTGGCTTTCTCACTTTGAAGGCTGGCTGCTCTCCACATGGACCTCTGAGAGAAACCGACCCCGGGAGACCAAAAGCGGGATCTTTTATGAGAGAGTCTGTGGCGTTTGGCAGAAAAAAACCGAAGAGGAGAAACTTGAAATGTTTGAGATCTTATCTGTCCTCCTCGGAGCTGCCGTCTTCTGCGCTTCAGCGTGAAGCAGAACCGCCACAATGAGAGAATCTGAGTGTGACCCTGAGAATCGCAGCGCTGATCCCTCTGTTTGGACTTCCTTCACGGGCTCCCTGTGGTCCGGGCGCTATGCTAATGCGGCTGGTTGCTGGCACTGTAGACACGACTTGATACAATCTGACTGCTGCTGCTTTGTCGTTCCCTCACTTGGTTTTGCTCCATAGTCAGCGTCTCAAACAGCAACAAAGCTTGTTGCCCGCCTTGCGGTTTGAGTGTGAGGAGAATTTTACCAGGCGAAAACCTGCTGGCACGCTCGCGCTCGGTGCTACTGATCTAAATTAGCTCGTTGTGAGTGAGTGAGTGCTCGGCGAAACACTTCAAGTTTTGTCCCGCACACAGCGGAGAGTTGGAAAAGCTTCAGACGGGACCCGTTTCAACAGTGATTCGGTCTGTCGCAGTGAGGAATGGTAAATTAATTTGATGGCATTGTTGTGCTTGAAGGGGGGTGAATGGGAGCACCGATCAGAACCAACCAAAACCCACAGAAAGACCTCCAGAGTAGACAAATGCAAGCAAGAGAGCAAGCAAAAACATCAACCTGTTTACCTGCTCAGGAGACGAGCAGGTATACTATTGGCCACCAGATCAGATCTGACACTGACAGGTGTGTTCAAGCAATTTAATGGAATTTTTAATTGAAAATAGAAGAAAGAGTTTACTATTCAACACCAATGAGAAGTCAACAGATTGTTGCCTTAATAGCAACAAATCTTTGGAAAGTTGAAAACTTCCAATTCCAACTCTACCTCTTTATTAGGTAAAAAGGAGACCATTGCTCGTTTTTCCCTGTTATTGCAATGTATTTTTTACAATTTATGGGCATAGTGGCCACATTCAGTGATTTCACTTCACATCTAGTCCAGCACGCTCAGGGAACATGCAAACTCCACTGGAAAAGCTCTGAAGCTCTGACCTGTTAAAAAGCACAAACTGCAACACAACACACAAATCTCAGCATTCAAAGCAGACTTTAGTGTCTCGGAGGGTAACCACCTCCAGGAGGTCAGGTGTTCGATTCCCAGCTGTGTCTTTCTATGTACCCAGACGGCTCACTTAAAATTGATTCCAGTGGTGGGATCGACTGCAAACATATTGATGTGTGTGTGTGTGTGTGTGTGCGTGTGTGTGTGTGTGTGTGTGTGTGTGTGTGTGTGTGTGTGTGTGTGTGTGTGAGACAAGGCAGTTTCAAGTACATTAAACTGAAGTGAAATGTACTCTAGCTGATTTTTTTTTTTTTGTGAGGTTTTTATCATTAGTACTTCCATTTCATGGCTGCACAATATCAGGTATGCACGAATGCAATAAAGCCATTTTGTATTTCTATAACATTAAGATTTACAACAGACTCAACACTCAAGTGGGTGATGTTACCGTCTTTCTGCCTTGAGGTATTTTCCTAAACAGAAGTAGTAACTAAAGATCTGTTAATAAGTAAATGATGAAAATTTCATTAAACATCTGCAATTAAAGACATTTTATGGCAGTTTGAATTTCCACAGTTTGAATGCACAGTTTATGGGAACATCATTAACTGCAGTTGCTCTCGGTATACGAGGATAAACTTGGATATACTTGAATAAACCATTCCATGTAAATAATGCATGTGAGTAGTATGCCTCGGCCAGAGTCTCTGCAGCCAGATCCGGTCCTGCACAGCTGATTTTCCTCTTTCGCGTAATGTGAAAAACATTCCACCGCCATGCAGAGGAGCGTGTTTTCGATCCGTGTGGCTTCATTTACCCCGTCTGCACATCTCTACCGTAATCCTTTGGTGTAAATCAAGAGAATGTAATTTGCTTCACACAAAGGAGGACTGAGAGGATCAAGATGAGAGGGGATCCAGGATGGTCCGGTCAGCATAAAGACCCTGGACACCCCCGAACCCCCTTCCCCCTCCCAACACCCACACAGTGCGGTGGTTTCATAAGTATCTCCTGGCTGGATGATGACATTACCAGCGTTGCTCCTCTCTTCTCCTGCGGCGTGTTTCCACCCATCGTTCACACACAAACTTTTACTTTCTCTTGGTTTTTAAAGATTGATGAGCAGCCTGTCTGCTTCTCCTGAAGGGCCGCTCATAACGGAGACTTCAGGAGACTCTCCGGAAAGTTTGCACACATCAGGTACTCCTGCTGAATAAACTTGAAGTACTTATGCAGTATGTTTATGTGGAATGAAGTTATTTTACATGTTTGCTGGTTGTGTTTGTTTAGAATGATTTATTCATTTACCCTATCGGAGTTTAGGGGTCGACTCCACAGCTCCATGGCCCTGAACGAGAAAGCAGATTGATCCATGGATGGGTTATTTATTTCATCTTGTATTTATGACTGTTTCTGTCCTCGTATAAGTTTTGTACAGTTCAGTTTTACTTCCTCATGCAACTTTCAGAGTTACTGTAGTTCAAATCAAGACAACTCCACAAAATAACAATCCTGAGACAGAAAATACAACAAGTTTGGCAGAGATGGCAGCCATGTTGGAAAATGGATTCCAAGTGAAAATTTACGGCTGAATTTAGCTGATTTTGCTATTTGGCTTCTGAGAGTTTCTTTCACATTAGCTACTTTCATCATAGCTACTTTCATCATTATATCCATATGGGAACTGTCGTTTCTAAATGTGAATTGTCTTTGAGGTGAATGGCAGCCATCTTATAAAATGACAACCAATATTGATGTCCATTTTTGTGACTAGATTGTTTTTTTTTTTTCATATTTTACCTAAACTGATTATTGATTAAACTATTGATTTATTTAATCAAGTCTTTATTACATTTTGTAATTGTTGATGACAACTTCCTCCCAATTTTACATGGAACTTTAACTGAACTCAGTAAGAGTGACCCACGCAGTGGCGGATTCTTGTAAATTCACCTTCAAAGTTACTTCCTCAAGTTAATTGCTTTTTTATTCACAGCAGCCAAAACATATGTCCTCATTTTCCCAAAAATAAGAAGCAACTGTGCTAAACTGCTGCTTTTCTCTACCTTGAAAATAACCCAGGATGAGTTTTCATGCCAGTTTTACAAATGGCAAATGGACTACACTTATATAGCACTTTTACAGCTTGCTTCATCGTCGTAACACTTTTTTTTTTCCCATGTTTGCTGCACGAACGTAGGCGCCACAACTTTCAGCGGGCGCTACACGCAGGTTAACCACATCATCGCTGCAGCTCACCTCTGCCGAGACCTCCAGCACGTGGCGGCTGTGAGACAAATCTAAGCAGGAAGCCATTACCTGGCGAGCACGGTTATCTGAAAGTCCTTTTAAAGAGGAAATACAATTTGTTGTGGGAAAGAGAGGTGAAAGCTATCAGTTTGAGGTTTCTCTTTGTGTAAGCAGTTGACGTGTTTTCCACTGGAGGTCCTGGAAGGATTGAGCAGACGCCGCGGCGCTCGTACGTCTGATAACCCGACAACAAACAAAGTGAATAATGAAGCAGCGTGCCCCACTTGGTGTGTGAAAAGCTGTAAATATTCAATGACGACAACTACAACTCAAGTCCCAGGACTGTATGTTAAACAGGTCTGATAGGATGCTTTTCTTTTCATTTCTGAAGAATTTATCAAGCTTGCCTAGTTTTGTAGGTCACCCGTGACAAAAACTCAGCTTGCCTTCTTTGGTTCAGCATCCGAATGTGGGTCGCTCCGAGGGAGGACTGAATGAGGGGGCTATTGTCTGAGGGCTCCTTTCACCTTGAGATACTGTCACACTGTAAACCAGCAGGAAGCAGGCCTCAGTCACGGACACTCGCCGCCGCCATATCAGGAAATAAACTTTTCCCTGTCATCCCGTCGATCTCTAAATGGGTAATTTCACATGAGGAGGAGCCACAAATTGGACAGAATCTGAAGTGATAATAAACATATTTATCACGATCAGGTCGCCTTCGGGATGGAGGAAATCTCCCACGCGCCCGAGCAGGTGAGTATTGATCTGACTCCCGGATCTCCACCAAGGTCACAGGCGGGGAGATAGCGAGTTGCTGAGGACAGCAGAACGGCGGTGAGTTATAATCATCAGACGCAGAAATGAATTTCCAGGAAGAGGCGCGAGCTCGGTACGGCCCGCTCAAAGCACGATCGATGCTTCAGTTTGATCCCGCTTCTCAGAAGGAGGCTTCTCTATTTTTTTTTCTTTAATTTTATCACCCCATGCTCTGGAGAGCATGCGCCGTCTTTCTCTGTCTGCCTTTTTATCTGCCTTTTTATGACCGATGTGGCCATCACTGTTGTGCTGAAGCACACAAGAAAAGAGAAGAAAAAAACCCGCCGACGGCAGAATGAGGACGCAAACTGCTCGCTTAATGGGCAGAGAGGGGTGGGGCGGGGTGGGGTGGGGTGGGAACCACGGAGATCCAGCTCATGTTGCCGCCCGTCTGCAGGTAGGAACGTCTGAAATCGTTTTTATGGGAATGTGTTGAAGTCGGGAGTAAAATTTAGACAATTTGTGGAATCGAGAAGTGTTTTTGTTCATTATCTTGGCTGAGAGCAGATTTTGAAGTTTGTTGGATTCTAGGGTCAGGGTCATTCAGTGAGGAGTTTGCATGTGCATGTGCAGGATTTATCCAGATACTTTGCACTGTGACGTTCCTGCAATCTGTGCAAGTTACTCAACTCACACAATAGTTTTGAAACATGTATAAGAACTGTATCTGTTGCCTTCAAGAGGTTTCGATGACAGTTCGGAATGACATTTCATTACAGTTTCAGCCTCTCCATGATTTTTCAGACAATTTAGACATTTTAGAGTAGAATATACCTTGGCTTTGTTTGAACAGACTAATGTTTTGAGGTGAAGAACCTCACATGAATTTACCGAAGCTTTCAGTTTTAAAGCAGACAGTACAAAAATGGTTCCAAGTCTCAATGGTTGTCACATTTCCAAAGTGTAAGCTTTCAATTTGAGACTTGATTTCGTCTCCTCACCTTCCCCAGGTGGAGGAGCGTGAAAACGCTGGGGTCCCATTTTGGACGAGTTGTCGTCTGTCATTCTGTATTTGCTCTGTCGTGACGTGACCACAGCACAACCTGCCCTTCACTCACAGCCATCTGAAATACCCTCCAGCCTCTAACTTGGATAACTCGGGGATAGAAGACAAATGGACGTGGCAGCGATGCGGTCAGGCCGTGACATCGGGTCACAGCTAATTGGCTAAAAACAGGCCTCCTCTCAGGCTCGTCTCCAGCTGACAGATACATATTTCAGGCCCGAGTCTGGTTCAGCAGGTCAGCGAACGCTTCACAGAGCAGCGTGAATGACTGTAACTAATCTAAGCTTCCAGCTTCTGTGTGAACTGTGCAGCGCTCACAGATCATTCCATTAATATAGCCTGATTTTTGGAGACGTTGTGGCATGGCTGGACCAGTGGAGCAGTGGTGAGTATTGTCACTAGACAGCAGGAACGTCTCTAGCTTCAAACGTTCAGGCAAACTCTCAGTGTTGAGTTTGCATGTTCCTCTACCTACTTCTTACAGCTGTCGTGTGTGAGCCCTTTAACGGAATCACTCCACAAGCTGAGTTTAACCAGTGGTTTAAATCAAGGGTCCCCAACCACCGGGCTGCCGTGGACGGGTTCCGGTCCGTGGTTCATTTGACACAGGGCCACAAAGAGGGAATAAAAAGTTTTATATTGTAAATGTACATTTAAATTTAAGATACTTTGCATTGAGTTTTATTGCGAAAAATGGTTCACTTCTTTCAGTGCTGTGTCAGCTTTTTTTCATACGTCAATAAAAGCTTTTCGAGCACCGTCCTGCTGCTCCATGAAAAATTACGTTACTTCAAACCGGTCTATGGTGTAAAAAGGTTCGGGAGCACTGGATGAGACGATGACATGATCTATCATTGATGGGTTTTTTTTTTTTTTATGTTATTATGTATCTCTCATGTGTTTGCTCTATGATGGAGCTGATACCTCTAAAGCGGGAAAAACCTGGAGAGATATTGACTTTAGCCTAACAACTGTAAGTTGAAATGAAAGGATGGATGGATGGATGGATGGATGGATGGATGGATGGAACATGCCAGCTGACTGTGGGTAAAGACAGGTTAATTAGAGGTTATATTATTTTTTTATCTATGAAAAAAACAGCTAAATAATCAAAAAAGTTATATCCTCACCACACATTTCCCTGTTCAGCAGCTGTGGTTCTATCATAAAGAAACTAGTGTCTCCAACTGTTTATTTTTAGCTGCTTAACTTCTGATGTTCAACTCAATAACATTTGAAGAGATTTCACCGCTCATTGGTTTTAAGCTTAATGTAAAGGGTAAAACTGATGATGACTGCACAGAAAAACACAATCACAGTGGATGTACTTACATTACAATCAACTATCCAGTAAGGTTCGACGGTTCTGCAAGTCTTACCAGAGACCAGGGTTCTAGTCAAAACCACCAAACCAGCCTGAGTCAAGACCAGAGACCAGAGACCAGAGACCAGAGCATCCCAACTGAAGACCAACTGAAGACCAAGACGTTGAAGGACTGAGAGCTCAAAGTTCTTGAAAATGTGGACTCGAGATCACTTTCAGGTACTGCAACACTATCAGAGACATGACTTACCATCAGAACTTATTCGACAAGCCGATTATTTACTAAATCAATTGTTTAGATACAAAATGAACAAAAAAAAAAAAAATCTTTCCTCTAAGACTCGATATTTTTTCATAACAAAGAATTGAATATTTTATGTTTTGGTCTCATTGTGATGCTAAATAAAAGCATCATATCCATCAAATTCCAAATTTTCACTAAACGATAATGAGGGGCTATTTGGCATTTTCCTAAATTTGAACCCATGAGATGGAATAAAGAGAAAATGACAAGAGAAGCTTCAGAAGTTTTACTTTCTTAAAACAAATGGGTTCAATGGGCCACAGGGTTCAATTAAAAGCAATTTCACCAGCAGAAGCAGGTTTTCCTTAAAGGAATTTCAGAAAATTGCTTGAGAAATAGAAAGCACGATGCTGCCCTATCTGCCCACTTCGATTTCCCTTTGGAAAATGAGATGATGATGGTGATGGTGATGGTGTCAGTCTGACTTCACACTCAATAAATTCAACCTTTTCCTCACTTTCTCTCTTTGAAGAATAAAATCTTTCCGTTCCAAATGGTTCTGACTGAAGGCATTGCAGTGAAATCAATGAAGTATATCAATATTTTCATTACAACTTTCTCTCTCTGCTATCATTATTTCCCACAGGGTTGGGAAAGAAAAAAAAAAAAAGAAAAATAAGAATTTGACTTGCTAAACCAGAGGGAAATGGGGAATTGGCTGTTTTTGATGGATGAAAAGAGGACTGGTTTCATCAAAGCGAGGCTGTGCTCATTGGCTCTGCGCTGTGACCCCATTGGATCTGATGACACAGATAGCGGGGGAGTGGTGGGGGTTAGTGTGTTCGTGCCTGATAAGGTGGACGGGGAGGCTGGCTCGGAGATACGGGCTGAAACACTTATCTGGATACTCTGAGAAGAGTGCTCTGCCAACGCCGAGCCGCTATCGCGCTCCAGTGAGCCGGCGGAGTCATTCGGAGGGCCGGGCTGACGTGTCTGACTGATACCGCCCCGAAAAAAAGTCCATTTCCTCAACCAAAACCAATTTCAAACTTTGACACAGAGATAACGCAGGAAAACGAATGTTGACGAACGAGAGCGTTGATCGGGTCAATCCCGAGGCAGACGCTCACGTCTCGCCGGTTTTCTTTTTTTTTTTCCACGGCGCTGTGATTGTGCCCGTCGTGAGGCCCATCAATATTCTTTATGGCTCCTTCCCCCGACGCGCCTCCATGGTGCGCTGCCGTTCTCACCGGGTCCAGATGGAGACGGTAGACGCTAGTCATTGTTCATGAGCTTTTTAACATGCTGGGTGCTGGTGACCTGCTGTTTATTGGCCTAACCCCGTGTGCCGTGCCGGCCTGGCAGCCCCGTGCGCAGCCTTTACAGCACGTCCACCTGCTGTTCTCTCCAGACGCTTTGTAATTGCACGGCCCTGCGTTCTACCCACTTCCTCTCCTCAGCTTCCAACCTGCACTGCAATTACTACAAAAATCTGACTGGTACCTGGCTGCTGCCGCTGCCGCCGGTATCGTAACGCCACACAGAGGCATCGATGTCAGCTCCTGGGACTCGTCTAAACTTACCGTGAAACTAACACCTTCCCTCTCAGGTAATCAGCTGCAAGGAGAGAGGTGCGATCTCACACAAGCTTGATCATCTGGAGAGCTTTCGGACGTGTAATCCCGAGGTCAGGAACAGGTTTCGGGTGAGGTGCTGAATTTCTTCCTGGGATCAACGTGAATTTTCACATTTCGTTTTCAATGTTTCATGTCTCAATGGGCTGTAATTGATTATTCCTCAGAACAGAAGCAAATGTCTCATTCTGAGTTGGACAACAGAGACGAGTCGGGATCAAGAAAAGAGAAGACATTTTAAGCGTGCCAACGCAGTTACTGCAACCAACAATGTCAGATTTTAGAAATGAGCGAACGGATGAATATCAGGCTGAGAATGAGGCTCGTCGATCAGCCATCATGACTCTGGGAGGCTATCAAACACCTACAAGGCAGAAATGGGTTTTGTATATGGCCCTGGTGTTTCATTTTTGAATAAAACTACTTCTTCATTGTAACTGAGAACAAGTCTTACTACCTGTTTGGCAACATCATTAATTCACATTATTCTTCTGGTACAGATGCTCACAGATGTCTTGCATGATTGTCTCATTATGGTTGGAACATGTAAAAAATAAGATTAATCTGTATCTGTGATCGTTCGAAAAGGCCTTTTTCTTTTGCAATCATTCCAGAATAATGATTTAAGATTGGAACTGAGGGCAGATTCTACCAAAGGTAAAAGTTACTCATCACTATTTCTCTTGTACAGATGAAGATGTTTTTTCCATCTTGTACATCACCACAAGATGAAACGAGTTCAATTTCCATCAAGTGTCAACTTGGCCACTGCTGCCAACAATGTCAGATATTCCAAATACCGGAATGAGAATATGGCCTGTGGCGACTGGGCACCTCTGAAGAGAGGAGGGGACACAGGAAAAGCATCGGGACTTGAAAATGTCAACAATAAATCAGGTTTATATTGAAAAAAAAAAATCTTTCTGTGCCACTTCCATAAACCTGCAGCAGAGCTGCTGGTGTGATTTATGTCTCTGCAGTTTTCAAGAAAGTTTGGATATGAAACTGAATATCTGTCATTATGAAGTTTGGTCTCACACTCAGAGATCATTAAGAGATCAAAACTCCTGGGATCTGACCTACAGCCCAAAGCAGATGTTAACCAAATTCTACACTTTGCACCTTGCATGTTCAAGCTGGATTTGTTGATTTTATTTTGTTTTTCCTATGATTGTCAAGAGTAAATTATGTAATAGAGCTGTTCAATACCAGAAGTCAACTCCATTGAGTTTATGGAGTTAAGAACACAACACTTATGATCTGGTGAAACAAAACTTCTGAGTAGCTCTCTGGGTTTGCTGTTTTATAGAATCAACTACACCAGGTGATGCATCAACTATAAGTTTGAGCTTCAAGGCTCTTGTAGTCCGATGATCTGTGCATTTTGTAGATGCACCTTATTGTAAAGCTCCAGCTTTTGCATTGGAACAACAACATAAACCTGCTGCATTTCTGCCACTATTGTTAACTAATCCACATTCTTCTTTAGCCCCTGGTTCCCCAGTAGTAAACATGGCGCTCCCCATGTTGTCATGCTCAGTCGTCATGGAAACATGATGCTGCGCCAGATAGTGGGCCGTTTGCTGCGCACCATTGAAACTGTGTTGTGACCGGCCTGAAGTGGTGGTCCCGGAGCCGTTCCAGGTTCTCTCTGGCACCGGAGCCCCATCAGCTCCATGGGCGTGGGACGAAAAGCCTATTGATGCATCCGCAGTGTTCAGGTGGACTTCACTGTCAAACTCACATCAATACAGCTGAAATCCTCTGAGATTCAGTTATTCACGGAGAAGTGAGGCTTTGCCAGTTAGTGTGGTTAGAGGAAGTTATGAAGACAAACCACGAAGTAACTATTATCAAATTTACATTTCAGTGGGCATCAAATATGCACCCTGATCCTTTTTAACAAGTGTGAAGGCTTCTAATAAAAGGGAATTAAACTGGAAGGAAATCTGCTAAAAGGCCAAAGTTAGTCGACTGGGAAAGTAATCACTGGCATTTTCTTTTCTTCAGCGGCGATGACAGCAGAGGAAACATGGACCGGTGAGTAAACTCAGACAGCAGGACTGGACCGAGACACCAACTCGAGGAAGGAAACGGTTTTTAATCCAGAGAACAGAACTCACCCCCTTCTGTGAGAACATGTTTCAGATGTCTGAGCTGCCGGGTAAATTTAGACACTGCTGAGTCAACAGGTCCAGGTTCTTCAGGGCTTTTCAGAGACCGCATGTTACAGCACTTCACACTGGAGGTTTATTGGTTGCTTCCATTCAAACAGCGTGGAAGAGATTTTTTCTCTCCTCTAGAAATGGAAGCGAGCATGTTGGCTGGGATACCCGGACATCTGTTTGTCCTTGTCTGTGATGAAAGCCTGAAGCGTGTTGCGTGTCCAAATTGGGAGTGCCTTCCATTCACACACTTGTATGAGCCTAATGACCCCGGTCCCCGAGGTCGGCTCTTCATTGGCTTCCCCGTTTTTTTTTTTTTTTTTTTCCTCTTTTAACCATTTTCGCCAATTTAAATTGTCTGCCCCTCTGAAAAGAGCCCCCCATCTTGTTCCAGCAACATTATGGCTCATGCATTCCAATGTGCGGGGTCACCGGTGGAGGCGAAGTGTCGCAGCGAAGAGTCTACCACATGTGCTCATCCATTGGCCGCCTCCAATGAAGAGCCCGGCCATACAAAGGCATCCCGGATCCCACAGCTCCAAGACTTCCACTCCTTTCCCGGAGCACATTAGCATTGGAGGGGCATTAAAAACCATCTGGGATGGTTAAAACACTGGATTCCATTGAGTCGGGGGTTCTTTGTTCTTCACTGATGACGAATGTGACTCGGCTTGAAGGGAGGAAAAAAGCTGCGATGGCTTCTTTGGAAAATTGCTGTAAATTCTAATCCTTATAAATAATTACATGAACTCAAAAGGAAAGGGGATTCAATGGGGTCAGCCATCTTGGCTCTGAGGAGATGAGACTCTTATGATGTTAACCCTCTTTAGACGAGTTTGGTTGATTCTGCAGTTGAGCTTCTGCAGCTTTCTTCAAGATAACTTCAGCTTCTTTGATGGTATGTATGATGTACGTCTTTGATGGAGCTGAGATGAGCAAACTGGCACAAAGCTCCAGTTTCCTGCTCTTCAGCAGTTTCTTGAGCTTTGTTCAAAGACAATGACTGGTCTGGGAGTTATCAGTATGAAAATTTTTTCATGTCAAATCTTGATATTGTCCTCAGTTTATTCACTTTATTCCATTCAGGATTGCCTTTTTTTTTCTTTTCTGTATATTTGATTTTGTTGGCCAAGTTTCAGTGTTGTTTGGGTTGAAATAACATTTTTTTTAAAGTGCACATAACAGCTGTCATTTGCTCGACACTGAAACCAGCATCATATGGAAATGGCCAGCAGAGGATTTTTGCCTTCACTCACAGAACAAACAAATGCCTCTTTCAGAGTAAACAACCTTTATTCAATCCACATTTGTTGTATTATTGCTCCCGCCAGTCTGTGTTTTAACACTGATTCAATATTTGATGTCAAACTCTGTGGTTCGACTTGTGTTTCTCACATCAGAGACGACATGCGTTCATAGTTAAGACACTTCCTGTACTGATGAAATGCTGCACCTAAAATTCTATCATCTACACTTATGGAATAGATATATTTGTAGTCGCTGATGAGAAATGTCATACACAATGCGTACCGCATCTTTTAAACCTAACAGTTGACCCAAACTTGTTAGTTTCCAGTTTTGGAAATCCAATGAGAACCACAGCCTGTTACCAATCACCTCATTCAGTCAGTAAAAGCAAGTTTAAAAAGGACGTTTTCATGACTTCTTGACAACATGTGTTAAAAGGAAAAGAGCAGTTTGCTGTTGCACGCAAACTAAGCCACATATAACTTAAATTGCAGTGTTTTTGGAACACAGTTGAAACTCTGTGTTGTTTTGTTGTTTGCTAATTAACAAAAATATGCAAAATAAAATGATGCAGTAGAAGTCATAGACTGGCTCAATGCATACTGAACATCTACAGGTATTTTAATCAGACTGTATTTTTTGATTTCGTGACCTTACTGCTGCTCGACACATGATCTTGGCTCGTGACACAGTCTGTCTTGGGGTTTATCCTCTGGGAGGCATGAATCTCTGCACTCCTGCCTCTCTGGGTCTTACTACACCCACAAACTGAGGACCATCTGGACCGCAGGTGGTCGCGTCCGCCTCACGCCGCCGTCCAGGTGAAACTTTCCAAACACGCCTCCATAAATTACAACAAATCCGTCTGAACTTCATTCAACGCCAACAAATTTCCAGAGTCAGCGAAACACTTTCCCAGGAACGGGCAGCAGAGTCGAAGGAGGCAGAGACAAAAGGAGGGGGGGAGAGGGGGAAGCCTGGACCCGTCTGAATTAAAGATGACATTCATTTAGCCCCAACCAAAACATCTCTCCAGAGTCCTGCCCAGCGTGGGTCGTCATGAATACCCGCGATTATTGTTTGCTCTCAATCGCCACTGGAGGAGCTAAGTGGGGTTAAAGACAGTCACCCTCTCGTGGAGCCGTGTCGGAGCGGAGCGTTGGGAGCTAACAGCTGTCCAAACAAAAGGCCGCTTTTTTTCACTCATCATTATGCCGAGTGTCACCGTGTCGGAAAGCATCAGAAAACATTAATGCGGCAGAGCGTGCATGTGCTGCCACTGACAGCCCGAGCTCTACTGGACCTCTGAAGGCGTCCGCCAATATGTTAGCATTAGATCTGGAGAAGCTGAAGAGTTTATTCCATGGGACCACAGCACCCCGTCATTGATATCCATTCTTTGACCGTCTTTTGATAGAAACGGACCAAAAACAAACCCAACTTTATCAAACTCATCACCCTCGTCACCTGTCAGTGGTCTTAATGTTGTGGCTGACTGCAGTGGCTTACAGTCGGATGTGGATAACTGCGGTCCCTGCTTCTCCTCATCACACACAATTACCATCCGGCAGAGGCGGCCCTGGTATCCAGCGGGTCTCCTCCATCACAGCCCACCTCACACACTCCCACCCCACCCCCCTCCACTCCTCCTCCTCCTCCTCCTCGTCCTCCTCCTCCTCCTCCCGTCTCTCTATATTCTCTCTATAAGGCGCTCAGAAGGTTTCAGCCTCCATGAGGATGTGATTTTTTTCTTCTTCCTGCAAACAGCTCGAGGGGGCCCGCAGTGTAAATCTGTGATTAATCCTGCCTTCCAGAGGAGCACCTTCATCGGCTCTCAGTGGAAACTCCTCCCTCCTCCAGTCTGAATGCTGCTTTATGAGACACTCAAAACTTTAAAGTGGGAAATTTCTTTCCAAATAAATCTGAATTAGGCAGGTTGAGGAAGCTGAGGTGTGTCGCTCCAGCCTCCAGAAGGTAATGCTGACTCAGGGATTGGGCTTCGACTCCCCTCCGCTTGACTAACTGATACTCTATAATTTAGAGTTTACAATAGACGAGTGTGACCTCGGAGGGAACTGTTTAGCCCCCCGACAAAAAAAAGGAAAAAAAAAACTGGCATCAGCCCAGAAGTGGCCTATCTGGCTTCAACACTCATTCCAATGAATGGCAGCTTTATTCACTAATCTATCATCAAACATCCTCTCCTTTAAGGAAATCTGTTTTTCCTCCTCCGGCCTCGCCGCCTCCTCCCCCACGCGCTCGACGCAAACAACAAACAAAATGAAGCTTGACCCGGGGACAGGAGGCTGCGGCGCACATGGAGATGAACAGTCCGGCGATTGTGTGAGTGCATCACAGCGAGGCTGCCACTTTACAGCCGTGCATGTGTGTGTGTGTGTGTGTGTGTGTGTGTGTGTGTGTAAGAAGCCGAAGCAGCAGCAGCAGCATCTAATGCAGAGCAGCTGTCTGTCTCCCGGGTTACACAAGCCTACTGTCTGCTGGCGAGCCGTAAAGTGTACAGCTGGAGCGACTCCGCCGATTGGACGCACGTTAACACGCACTCGGACACACCGCCGCGAGAATCCAACCTTTTATTGTAACCTTTTTCTACCTGACGCCCAGGAAAAAAAAAACTTTTCACAGTCAAGACATAATTGGCGCCCAGGTGCAGGCAGTAAAGAGCAGAAATGAAGCCTTATGAAAGCGGAGCAGGCGTCAACAGCAGCAGCTCGGATGAATGGAAACCATCTCTGCTATGGCATGTAACCTCCAGGAAAAACTGTCACTTGAGCAAGATTTTTGTAAAGAGAATTCAACAGAATTAGTTCAAACACCACCTGTAAATTCACAACAACAAAAAAAAAAAAAACCACTTATACACACTGGGAAAGTTTTAAATCACCTCGTTTCAAGTGAGAACAAGCTGCAGAGCGTGTGAAGTTATGAAGTTGTCATTCAGTTAAAATCTCATTAGCAGCCATTCATTGGGCTCCAGCGGCAGGTAAAGAGGGCGACTTACCTTGTGTGCAGCGGTGCCTGCAGCCTGATGGGAAATTGTGCAGCAGCAGAAGAAGAAGAAGAAGAAGAAGAAGAGGAGGAGAGCCTTATCAGCCGGCAGCCGCCCTCGACAAATGTTCTCACCGGTCTGTATCTCTCAGAGCGCTGACAGCTCTGTCATCTTCCCTCCTCTCTCTGTTCTCTTTGAGTGTTCACTCCAGTCTACCTAGAGAGCCGGCTGATGGTGCGCAGCCAGTGAGAGAGGGAGCGAGAGAGAGAGAGAGAGAGAGAGAATTCCCTTTCTCTTAAGCAGTAGATCCTCTGCGGTCAGACTCCACTCCCACCTACTGCTCTCTTTAAATGCCGCCGCCACCGCCGCTGCTACCACCCCACCCATTCACCCTCTCCAGCAGCATTGTGACTGAAAGCGAAGGAGCTGAAACGGGACGCCTCGAGGCTCCAAGAGAGAGAGAGAAAGTAGGAGAGAGGAAAATAGGGGGTGAGGGGTGGAGGGAGAAAAGGGGGGTGGTGGGGGTGGTGGTTGGACCATTAGGAGCAAATTGCGGCGGGCAAGCCAATGGAAAGAGAGATATGAGTGAATGCAGGGCCGGCATTAACATAGTGTTTAAGAAGTTGAAAGCAGGCAGTGAAAAAGAGCCAGACGGGAGAGGATGCAGCAGGCCAGTGAACAGCGAACACACACTGACCAGACAGCGCTCACAACGGCAGGTTCACTCAATAACACTCTACATTTGGTCATCTGGACAAAAGAAAAGACGATAAGTGAAGAAAAACTGTTAATAAAAGAGGTACGGGTCTCTGTTTGTTCTCACTATGACAGTAATGGATTTCACTTATATGGTGTTTTACACTGTTGATCTCATTCATCCATTCACACTCCAGTAGAGGCAGCTGACATGCAAGGAGCTCCATCCATCCCACTGGGAGCCGTCTGGGGTTCAGTGCCTTGCTGAAGGACACTTCAACATGCAGAAAGATGACCACTCTACCAACCAAGCCCCAGATGCCCGTAAATAAAGACATTTCATTTTAACCACGATGTTTAAACAGTTGTTTAAATTTGTAGCCGATCCATTATTCCAAATAAACTCTTAGCTGCTCACGCCTTCCAGCCCCTTCTGTCACCTTCCTGCTTCTTCCCTGACACACATTTCTTCTCTAGTTCTTCTATTTCTTTTATGCAAAATGTCAGGATGAAACTTCATTGACTTAAACTTCATCCTCATTCATCCAATCTGTGAATCGTTGAAAGTAGAATGGTTGTTGATATGATATACAGTCTTGCTCCTGTGCTGGGTAGAAGTTTTAACTTTGAAACCTGCTGGGTTTTATCCACAGACTGTTGGACTGTCGCTGCTCCACCTGGTTGTTTCCGCTCCAGTCTTTGAGAGCCGCCAACCTAACCAAACCTAACCCAACTTATTTAAGAAATCACAAATTATCCTACACTCCGTTACCCACTAGCACGAGAGTAATCCAGCGTTGGGAGAAACCACTGAAAAAAGAGAATGTTGGTTTCTGACATGCGATGTTGCAGCCGACAAACTCAGAACTGCTTCCTGTCAGGATCGGTCGTCACTCAGAGATGTGAGGTTGGAATAACTGGAGCACATTAATAACCACATTCAGCCTGCATGTGACAGAAAACATTTCTGCTGGTGTTTGTAGTTTCATTGCTTCATACTTGGCTGTTGTGGTGGATTTAAGAGGAGAGTTGTTCTGTTGTCTTCTTAATGAGTGGAGTACTTTGTGTTGCATTTTGTTTTTAGGAGAAGGACAAAATATATGAAGTTTGATTGATGGATAGAAAAAAAACAGAGTTCGACCTTGTGTCTGAGGAGGACTGAAGGTTGAGATTTTTTTTCTTGAATTTAAGGAAATTTGTTTGAGTGTGGCTTCTGTATCACACTAGAGAGACTGGGATGAAGAGGAAGAAAATACAAACGTCTTCAGCTCTGGTTGAACAGGCAAGAAAAGCATCTTGATGTGTTCGTCTCAGGACTTTGACGGCGTGGTCGTTGGTACTCCTTCCTCATGGTGGGAACATTGTGAATTTGACAGTGTACCCCAGTAATTTCCCAGCTTTTTCTTGAGGGACCCAAATTTTTTGCCATCGGTGAGCCCTGCCTTCGTTATAGTCGGCAGCGGTGAAGCCTGGTACAAGACGGAGGGAAAGAAGAACAAATATCAGAACAGCAGCTTCTCTGCTGTTGACTCATTTGTTTGCCTTGCTCAAAGACCGCCGTGCAGAAACCTGACGCAGCGGATCAAAGGCGACGTATCGCTGGCCGAGCCTGCTCCGGGTACCCCAGTGTTCGCTGGTTGCAATTACCAGCCGTCCTGCGCTGCAGAAACTGATGTAAACATGAAAAGTGACTCAGATAAACAGGGAATGGGAGAAAGATCCTGCGCCTTCCCCTGTTGGGCTGCAGCTCTGACTTCAAACGGTCCTCCATGAGAGCCTGCGTGGAGGATGGCGTGACACACATTAAGTCAGAATACGACCCCTCGCACTGATCACTCGGGCCTGTGCTGGTGGGGACGGCTTCTTTGTGGCTCGATGCGTCTAATTGGAATCTCTTGAGTGAACTTGGAGTGGGATTATCGATGAAGGTTAAAGGAAATGAGGCGCTTTGAGTGCGAGCGCATACATGTTTTTCCAACGTATGCGTCGCCTTTGGGGAAATGTGCGTCTCCGGTCTCAAGCGCCCCCAGATGTTGATAACGATTTGGAGGATCCATACATAAGCGCCGACGGCGCGGTGAGCGCCGGGGGCTCGGCCCGGGCGGAGCCCAGCTTCTCTCAGCGGGGGAAACCATCCTCGTCTTGTTGCTGAGAGCCGGTAGCCAGTCAGGCAGAAAAGATCCCCCTTAATCCCATATACAGCACAATGGCACATGTGTAGCACGGCTATCGGCTGATAAAACGCAAATTCAATGACTTGAGGGGCCCGAAATTCATTTTCATCTCCGCTCCCCAGGGAGACGGAGGAAATCTATACAGTCTGGGGGAAAAGATCTTTTTTTAATGACTTCTGGCTGTAATGATATCATTTAGATGAGATGATGGCTTGAAAGCTTGGCTATGTATAGCACCTGTTTTAAATGACTGTAAACGCAGAGTCCCACCGTCTCTCCATCTGTTCCTCTTCTCACCTCTCCCTTTCTCTCCTCCTCTCGCAGGCTCGCCAGGTTTCACGGAGAATTGCAGTGGGAGTTCTCCACCTCCCCGTTTGTGAAGGCGTATACCTGTTCGCCGACTTTCAGAGCAAGTGAACTGAGCGGGGTTTGATTTCCCAGATGACACCCAGGCAGTGCATCCCCGCCTGTCATCCTATTCTTCTGTCGCTCCGGAAGCAGACGTCGGCTCGGAGGCAGCGAGGTTTATTTCCATTACAGCACAACATTGCTCGGTTTTATCGGCTGTCATTTCACATGTACGAAGAAAGCAGGGGGAAAGGGGCTAGAAAGAGAACAAGCACACGACGACCTGCAGTGAGGAAAAAAACAAAAAACAAAAAAAGCTTCTGTCTCTGTTTCTGTAAAGTGCAATTAAAATCCGTTACGAAACGACACACGGCAGCTTCACTGCATCAGTGCTGGTATTCACAGACTAAACCTCGCTGCTGGAAATTTTAATCTGAGAAGAAAAAAGGGAGGCAAAGGTTGCCCAGAGCGCTTATAATAAGGTCTTCTTGCCGCTGAATAATTGGTGGCGTCTAACTTGAAGGAAGTGAGAGGGACTCTGTGGGAAGTGAGACACATTCTGTCAATGACAGTGAGACCTAATTATACTATGCAGCCCCTGCAGCCATGGTGGATGTCAAAGCGGGCAGCAATAAGGCAGTCGATGGGGAAGACACACCACCCGCTGAGGGTGTGTGTGAGCGTTCAGGTGACCTGGAAAGACCTGTTTACCTCATTAAAAATGAATCACAAGGTAATAAGGGCCCCACTCCCATTCCACCCTCCCAATGTCTGTCCTTCATCCATTATGCAGCAGCGAGGTGGGACGGTGTGGGTTAAGTCCTCAGGGAGGGTCACTTGGACAGAGACCCAGTCTGCCCCCCCCCCCCCCCCCACCTACCTCTGTAACACAATAATGAGACAATAACACAGTGATGGGGAGCATGATGTGGGTGATGAGTGCTGAGGAGGGGAGTCGAGGCAGAAACAGCAGCAGCCATCAGCTAAATAAGCCTGTGGCCACAATAAGTTAAACAAGGTAGAAACGGCCTATTAGCCGTGCTCCATAATTCATAACTTGGGGAATAAATGGGCCTCGCGATAGCTTTCAGGAGACACGGAGGCTCCACCAAACCAAGTGTTTCTGCTTTGTTTCTCTGCTGCTGTTTGGAGAGCCGCCTGCATCGTATTTATTATTCAAACAGCCTTATGAAAGGGCGACTGTAGTTCAATACGGGAAGGAGAGGGACAGCTGAAGGTCACTACTCTGCCGGAATGAAGAGAAAATAACATGAAAAAGGTGTCTGATTCCCAAAAAGTTGGTCTAATATGTACATTGTCAAGAGAGAGAAAAAGTCATGAGTTCAAAATGTTTTAAATATATATTTAGTTCAAAACACAACAGATCAGTAGTTAAAAGAAAGATGTTTTCATGAAAAAGAAGAGAAGAGACAAGAGTCTTTTCCATCTTTTTATAGAGGTTCACTGACACATCTGTATCTTTTCTGAAATGCCATCTCTCAAACCAAGAGGACGCTCTTCCACTGACGGTCTGCAGACCACACACAGTCACAACTGCTGCGTACGGACAGTGAACACCTTCAACACCGTGTCGGGGCCTTGTATCTCTGTGCTGTGGTCCCTGACCTCTGACCCCGTAGTCATTATCCTCCCAGCTTTGTGTTGCGACAGTTGTTCCCTGGCAGAGCTGATGGAGCACATTCGACACTTTAACTGTCTGGATCTGGAGATATTGAGCTCAGCAACACAACACAGACCAGGAGCAGCTCTCCCAGACCCCGGATTCTCTCCCAGACCCCGGATTCTCTCCCAGACCCCGGATTCTCTCCCAGAACCCGGATTCTCTCCCAGACCCCGGATTCTCTCCCAGACCCCGGATTCTCTCCCAGACCTCAGATTCTCTCCCAGACCACACGTTACGCAACAAACACCAACCCTTCAATTACGCCACTCTTGTGCGATCATGTATATTTGCTTTTTTACAACAAATGACCCGTTTCACCCACTGAACACCATTCTGCAAATATAAACAAACAAAAGATGCCGTGTAAAGTAAACCACTTTTCTCCTCACAGGCTGTCCACAAGACCTGGGGTTTTTATAATGAATGAGGATTTAATGAGCAATGGGAAGCTGCTCTGACTTCACGGATCTGAAGTAAAGCCTGATACTGATTATTTGGAAAGTGGAACAAGGATTGGAGCAAACAGTCCTGCTGTCCAGTCCGTCTCAGACACACGGGACTGGAACGTCTCCTCTGAGAGGTGGGGAAGCCTGCTGGGTGATGCGACCCCCCCCCCCCCCCCCCCCCCCCCAACACAGCACAACGCGACTGGACGGTCTCGGCTTTCAGCTCCTCGTGCTGGGATTAGGCGGTAGATGTGTGAAGCTATAGAACCTGTTTACACAACGTTTCACGTGGAAACACTTCACCAGATTTGGAAACGATGTCAGTTTACAAAGAAATGACAGAAATCCTGATAACGATGTAGTTAGCATGCCAGGCCACTAGGAGGTGCTGTTATGTAAACAGGGCCTCACACTGTCTGTCCTCGCTGTATTCAATCCGTGGTCTGGGGCCCATTAGGAGGGTTTAGGAGATCGTGGATTTTGTATGTTTGTGCTCACTGTTGTTTAGATTCAATTAAAGGTTTGAGCCAATCAGACACCGGGGAGGGATTTGAAGCCATCTGTCGGAGGTAAATATAAACACCCCAGGGAAATATGTTTACACCACGTTATCTGGAACAATCAATCTTTCAAAGTGAAGGGAAAACACCTGTTGCACTCATCAAGATGATCTGAGGGAGAGGTTTTTTGTACGAACGCTGCGTTTCGTGGCAAATTCCAAAGCCTGACTAAATAATGAAGTCAATCAAAGATTGTCCTTTAATGTGGTTCAGTTGTCGTCAGACTTTTTTTTTTTCGTCAGTCGTCAGACTTTTAATTAACGCCACGACACACAGGCTCTACAAACGCCTTGAATTCATTCAGTAACGTGGATTTTTGGATTCCAAATTCTTATGATCGAAGCAGCATCCACCAAACCACACCTTCAGTGGAGTGGCAGCAAAAACAAAGAGCCCTTTATACCAGAGGGGGTTTTCCACGTCCCGAAGAAAAGCCAGGGGCTTTGCCTTCATCCAAACCGTCTGCTGGAAAATCAGCCTTCAGTAATTCATCATTACAATACAGCTACTGTCCTCAATGCCACAACGTTAAATCTTTTAGTGAGTTTTCGTGAGTATTGTATCAAATTCTGACTAGAAAATATGAAATACGTTAGATTTTGGTCAGTGATGTAAATGTATATTTCTTCACAAAGACTCTGAATGAATAAAATATCCTTGGATGACCTTTTATGGTGAGTATGTCAATGAGCAAAGCAGCTGTCTTTGTTGAATTAGAAAAATTTATGAAGATTTAAAAGGATCAGTTTCTTTGGCTAACTGGTTTGTTCCTGGAAAGTCGTTTGTCCTGGATTTACCCTGAGGTCTTTGGGAAACTGTAAATATTGTACAAAATATTAATGGAAAACAAACTAAACTTGTAAATGCTGGCTGTGTGACGATTCAGAGGGTTCAGTCCACGTAGACGGATCAGGTTAAGACTCAGTCACCAAATCAAGTCTTTGGAGTAAATGTCAAAAGTCTTGCTTTTAAAAATCATAGACCTGGTAGATATGATCCAAACATTAAAGGCAAGCAAGACATGACAGAATTACATGTAAAGTATGACTTGGGTACAAAATATACCTGTAAACTGTTTCATTAAAGCCGTTATTGCCACATATTTGATCAGCAAAAAGTTTAAAATGAAATACATAGGACAGTTCATATAAAATTGTGATCATCTGAATGGTGGTTTTAATTGTTTACAGAATTACAGAAAAAAATGCTCCAAGTGTTTAATGAAAAGGCGGTGTACAGAAATTCAAGAGAGTTAACAGTTTTGCCAGAGCATCGAGCTAAATCAGAATAAGTTAAAAGATGGTTTAACACCTATGACGCAACCTAAACATCAGAGCTGCACGCAGGTCTGGAGGGATTACACCGCTCTCCGATGTTTGACTAGTCAAAACAAATCAGCATCCCTCCGTTACACACTCCGACAGAGATGTGCTGAAAGGAAACACCAGTCCGGTGCCTGTCACGTCAACGCTTTGGGTGGTTTGGTCTTCGTTTGGTCTGACCCGCAGTTTGTTTGGGAGTGGCCTGAATCTTACGTCTGAAGTACCTCAGTTCGTTGGTTTGGTTCAGTCCACAGCTCAAATCCGCAGAGCAGTTTGTTTAATTAAAGCAACCCTACAGAGATTAAGCATAGTTTGGTTTGTTTCTTTCCCTTCCACCTTGCTGCAAACGAAGGGAGGAGCTGTGAGAAACATTTGCCACTTTTCTTTTTTTTTCAAACTGACAATCCCACAGGTTCTCACATCAGGCAGCGACAGATCGGCCAGCTGCTCCGAGGTGAGAAAGTTAGACAACACTGGTTCTTTCGGGGGCGGCTGAGGATCAGTGGGGAGAGCAGTCGTCTGATAATCGGGAGGTTGTTTGTTTGATTCCTGTCTCCCCCTGTCTGCATGTCGAAGGGTCCTTGGGCAAGGCACTGAACCCTGAATTGCCCCCGGTGGATGGACTGAGCGCCTTGCATGGTAGCCGCCTCCACCGGCGTGTGAATGTGTGCGTGAATGGGTGAATGTGATATTGCAGTGTGATATTGTGATATTGTGTTCGTTTGCAGCGTAAAGCGCTTTGGTCTCTGCTAAAGCTATTTAAGCGTAGTCCATTTACCATTTCTCAAGCTGGTCCACATCGACATGGCGGCTCCAATCGGATGGAAACTCTCACATCTACTTTCTCTCTCTCACCTGTGGATATTTATTCTTCTTTTTCTAAATTCTTCTAGCAGACGTAATCGCTATGATGTGTGAAGATTTCCTCGACTGTCTCTAAGATAGAATCTCTCTCCCTGGAATAATCATGAATGCTGAAGAGATGTCTGCAGGAGTCCAGACGCTGTCTGCAGTCAGGTTTCTTTCGGAATATGAGCTGAAGTTAAGGCTGAGAATGTATTTAATGTGTAATTAAACTGCATATTACCCCAATACAACCATCCATCGATGCATTTCGGTGACAGAACAGAGCTGGATTAGGCAGCAGCTCCACAAAATGTTCACTGCATTAAAGATGGAGGAACGGACTATATCACGACGAAAAGGACATCAAATCTGGGACTTTTTTGCTAGTGAATGACTTGCTCTCGTCTGTATCAGTTTGCAACAGCAGCTAGTTGGTGTATAGGTTACAACATGCTCCCATTGAGTTTCTGATTAATGATTGGATTAAACTTTAATGGCACCGCGTGTCTTTGTCAGCAGTTCAAAGCACATAAATGCAGAAGGCCTCTGACCAGAGGTTGAGAAGTGATCAAGCAGAGTAATATACAGAAGCTGACTCCTTCCTCACAGCTGTGTAGAGGTTGTACTTCCTCTCCATCTGTGTTATTTTCCCATGTACTAAAGCCGTTCAGTAAACACAACCGAATTCATGCAAAACACTCATTAGACGATCACCTGAAAACAGCGAGCTGCAGCTGAGGACGACTGCGATGGATGGAGGATGTGTACAGATATTTAAATATGTGTTTGCAGGTATGTGCAGACACTACGACTCTCTCTATGTACACAGTGTGTCACCAGCACACTGCGTGAGCATTATCTGAAGCAGCTACCGAACGCCTCATTTCTATGTGGAACACACATCAACCCACGCTGTGGTGTCTCTTTTTTTTTTTATAGTGATAGTATGTAGCGGCACGGATGGCTCCCAAGACTCGGTCCTTATCTCTTCTATTTTAAGCCCTGCAGAGGAAGAGGAGCCCCTATAGAACAGTATGGCAGATCCCACCCGATGTCTCCCAGCTGAACCCGCGCACACATTCAAACATCACGCAGGTGGAGACGGATCCACCGCCACGGTATGTGTCAGGCTGCACTGCTTTGTAGATTAGTGTGTCGGGGAGTTCAGAGACTTCTCTACAAGCCTATAAAGCCTAAGCTACAGTAATATATCTTACACTTTAAATACGACGTGATTTGTGCCGCAAACCATAACAGAAAGCGTAAGCTGTGGGGATTCAATCTGACAACAAGGATCCGGGGTTGATATTACGCTATCGGGAGCGAAGAAGAGGAGTTTAAAATAAACTGCATCTGGTTTTCTCTGCATTTCAACAGAACTCGCACACAAGTCAACACTTTGCGTGGTGCAGCTCGACCTCGGAGGAGAGTCGAGACACGTTCAGCAATCTGACAACGCAGCACGGATCAGAGGAAGGCAGCAGAGACGAGGAATCGCAGGGAGGTCGTCTGCAGGAAGGAGGGGGACGGGCTTCAAACACAAATACCGTCATTGACACAGCTGACTCTTATAGTCCACATGCCGTTACACACAGGAAACGCTCTGCATGTGAAGTTGTGTTTGTACTCTGTGATGTTTAATTGATCTCGATCTGTTCAGCAGTGAAACTCAGCACTACAGCCAGACGGACGTCCTCCAGAGGAGTCAGGTTTGCTCCAGCACTTCATCTTAATATCCAAAATGCTTCACACACTTCACTTTAAAGGTGTCGATGCTGTTCATTACAAGACACACAGAACCACACACCAAGTGATAGAATCAGAAGGTTTTTGAGAAGTTGTGTTTTCCAGTGGCTTCGATCACCATCATCATGTAAACAGACACCCGGAACGAAACAGACGTTTTCTCTTGTTACTTGAAAAGTATTGTCGTTGGTTCTCTTCGTGGTTCTGATGAGGTTTCAGAGAGTTTTTGCATTTATTTGTTTGTGAATTCTTGAAAGAAAGATTTAAAAACTAAAGTCAGCGAGAGGCTGAGCTGGATTATCAACATGCAGGGAGCCGAGAGGAAACGCTGAAGCTCTCTGAGGATGCAGGCTCATGTTAGCATTACTGTAAAGAGTTGCTAGCATGTAGCTGCTAAAAGGGATGGTTTAATGATGTTATTCTCATCACTGGGGGGAATAAGAGTCTGAAAAGGCTCTGGTTTTCCATCCCAGGGTGAAATGTCGACACAGGGAATTGCAGATGATGGGAGCATGGGAGGATCTGAACGCCTCAGAATCACATGTTTCAGCTGAACTGTGTTAATGAGAAGCTGAATGAGACGCTCCACTCCTTCACATGTTTATCGCCACTTTCACACCACATTTCAGCTTATAGGCAATTTCCAAAGCCTGGAGCGTGCTTGTAGCTGGACATTGTCTAGGCTCAGATCCACATGAATCCTCAGATCCACACCAGCAGAGACATGTTTTGCTTCGACTTTCTTTTTACTTTCTTTCTTTCTTTTTGGAGCTGCGTTTGATTGATTTGTTCCAACCTTCCAATTTTTGCCGGGTTACATCTGGGTCATCAAACTGCAACATGTCGTCTTCATGTGAAAGAGCGATCCCTCTTTGGATGTCTCGTGTTGATGTGGACAGGACGTCTTCACAGACGCAGTTAAAGCTAGTGGGAGCGCCCCGTCCATTCAAGCCCCGCATCTCTTTATGGTCGCTTTACCACAGTCTGTCTGGGCCAAAGGGTTCAGGCCTGTGTCTTTTCCTCTTTTGTCTGCTCTCCTGGGGGACATGAATGGGAGGTTGGGGCCTGAACAAAAGGCAGATCATGGGTCTATTGGGGGGGACAAATGAGCTTAGTTTGGGTAATGGCAGCCAAAAGGAAAGGGAGGTCTGGGGAAGTATTGAGGCTCACCTAGGACCGGAACGGGAGGGGAGATGAGTTCTCCTGGATGAACAGCTGAGATCCTCCTTCCCACAATGCACATGCTCCGTCACCATCCGACAACAACAAGGCTTCGCACTGTCTGCAGGCGGAGGGACGTTGCGGGTGGAGCCCAGACCAGCTGATTGCAGGGTTCTCTCCATGGCAACTCCTAGCGGCGATCAGAGATGTACTCCTCAGTGGAGACGGGGTGACCTCGAGCCGGTGATCATCATGACACTCCGACAACAGCCGTATATCATTACTACCGCCGCCTAACTATCTGATGGAGAAGAGTGCATGTCCCGACAACAATGTGGGATATGTGCTCAATCAAGTCCTTAAAGGACCCAAATCTGCATAAATTACCGAATGAATGAATGAAATTTCAACACGACTCACATACTGCTATATATCCAGTCTCTATGTGTGCAATACCCAGACCTGTTTTTATATATTTCATATTATTTTCCTCCCCGGGATCAAGATAAGACCTTTTTGTTCAACAGGAGATGGAGCTGAGATTTTTCTAAATGTCACCTTATCACAAATGCCATTTGAATTCCACCTTTCCACCTACCTTTACAGCTTCATGCTTTCATTTTCCTTCTTTCTTTTTTTTTTCTGTGGAAAACATTTTCTTTGTGCACCCGCCACCACCACCAGGTCATCCCCCCTCCACTCTCCTCCCAGCTCCCCGGTGGTTTTCCCTGTCTGCCGCTGCGTCGTGCTCATAAGCTCGTCTCCTGTGTGGCTAATCCTGCAGACGGCAGGTCAGACTGCGGCTCGCCGCCCGCAGGAGGACCTGGAGCTTTTTATAGCGAAAGTGCTCCATCGCTCCTGAAATGGATGTCAACAGTCGGTGACTTTTCCCCTCCACCTTTGACCCCAGCAGATGTTAATTAAGCCTGTAAAGCTAATTAAGGTATTTAAACATGATGTGGTTCATTGAAGTATTCAGGGGGAGTTTTATGATGCATTCATCAAGAATAACACCACTGACTGTTTGGTACGATGATTCAGTTGTTATGATGCTTGGTCCAACTGTCCATTCATTCATTCCCGGTGATTCATTAATTACTTAATGTAGAGTTTTGAAAAATGGCTCTCACACACCGGTGTGTGACTTCAGTTGTAAGAAGTGTCTCCGTTTTTCTAGTTGAGCAGCTTCCCAGATGGTTGAGCACTTCACTCCATCATGGCGAAGTGAGGCCCGCCGTCACGCAGCGAAAACTGAATAAATAACAAATGCTTTGCAAAATGCAGTCTCTAAAGCTGAGAGCGAGGAGACTGGGGCCAAACTTACAACACAATTAAAGATTAACATTTATATGCAACAGTTTGAAAACGAAGTCCGTTCACACAGAAATGGCATTCGCCCATTCACACGACGACGGAGCATTTCAAAAGTCCCACTTTGAGAGACGTTTCCAAAAAAGTTTTCAGGCTTCAAGCACCGTTGTCTTACATATAGAGCCTCAAAATGCTACTGACGTTTTTGTGTTTTCTCTTGATATTCTTTTCCTTTCTTAAGGACTGATTTCAGTCTGAGTTTGAAACGATTTGGAGCCACGGCAGGACTGCAGCAGGTCAGACTGAATCCTGTTACTGGAGCTGAACTTCATCATGTCGTCTCTGGTGTTAATTTGTAGTCCATTAGTGTCCAGCACTCCTGAGTGACACCCGATAGCGCCTTGTTAAGAGATGAAAAACAGCCCCCGGAGCCAGCTGTAACGATGTGATTCCCGGTGTCAGCGATGTGACTGATGACCGGCGGCGACCTCCGGCTGCAGGGCCGGGCGGCGGGCTGACAGGTGACGTGTGAGGCGACAGGAGATGAGCCCTGAATAATGGGCTCTTGTCAAAGCCTCTTTCCTCTGCTTCGGAAGAGCGATGCGCACAAGACAGAGCCGGCCGAGTCTCCCGTGATTGATGCCGCCCCGGGACCGCGCTCTGATTGGCTGTTGGTGGTCTCCTGAATGAGAATGAAATGTGGCTCTCGTTTCACTCGTGTCACGATTTCCGCAATATCTCCATCGGCTATAGCGGAGGAGACGTCTAAAAGAACTGTGTTTTTGCAGATCTGCATGAGACAGGCTGCGGTGCAATGAATGTTAATGAGGCTCATTCTCCACGAAATACTCCAGAAGAGGTGTTTCTAATGGAAACTGAGGCGTGGGGATGTTAACTTTTATAGCTCATCTCCTCTCTTTATGTTACCCAGCAGTAAGGCTGCAGGCTGTGAGGAAGGCTTGCATTTGTTTTTCCACTCTTTCTTTTGACATAATCTCATTGCGCAGCCTCGTTATTTAGCAGTGTTTATTATAAATTCCTCTCTGAGCTAAAAGAAAGCATCTGAAGCGTCCGGAGGGAGCGGCCGTCCATCATAATGACCCACAGCTGTGATGGATGGAGGTGAGAGGTGAGGGCCGGCGGGTCAGAGCCCAGCAGAAGGTCCGCCGGACTAAAAAGCTCCCGGCCTTTAAAAGGAAAGAAAGCTTAGAGACGAGTCGCACGAAGCAGCTGTGCAAAGGTCTGCCGCGCTCTCAGCGGCCATTATACTTTCTCAATCAGCTTCAAGGATGTGCCATTAAGAGGCTTTTCTACGTGTCAACACGGGAAAAGCATCAATGTGAAGGTGGCACTCAGCCGCTCGGCACGCCGCGCTCACCTGCTCGGAGGACGGAGGAGTCCCAACACAAAGACACACTGAGACACACACGTTCACACCAACCAGCCTCAAACGCGTGCTCTTTATTTCTCATACGGTGAGAAAAATGTTTTTTTATTGAAAAGTTGACATTGGAGAATTGCTCCATTGCATTCTGGGTAAGTCTCACCACTGGTTGTTGCATTGCTTGTTTTTTACCCACAGCATTTGTTTTGAAGGAGCTGCTAATGTATACATTTTAATATTTCATACGGTGTTTCCTTCTTAATGTCTGTGCTGCATTATGTAAAGCACGTTTAAATTGCCTTTGAGCACAACACCGGCTCCAGAAATCACTTGAATTACTCAATAAGATGTGGCATTGTTTCTTTCGAAAGCTATCCGGATCCTGTTCTAATGTTCGATACGCTGAAATATACAGTAGAAATTCTCTTTTCTCCCACGGCTCGTAAGCTTGTCTGTGAAGGAGAGAAACGCTGTTAATGATTCATCGGGGATGGAGTGATGGAGGTGCAGAAGCTGTGAGGGAGGATGGAGGGAAAGGGGGACGACTAAGTGTTTATTAATGCTAAAGCAGCTTCAGAGAGTCTGGAGGGCTGGAGCGATCTCCTGAGGTGGAGAGTCTGCTCTATTTATTCTCACAACCTGTCAGCCATTTGAAAACAAGAGAGGAATATATCTGGAGCCCCCGCTGTGCTCACTTATGGAGCCTGGCAAATGTCTCACCAACATGAATTAGATCCAAATTTACCCCAGAGCTTCCCTTTAATGACGGCAGGTCTCTTTGAATTCTAATGGATTCAGACGAAGCGCAGCGCGAGTGAAGAGTGCAGCCTCTCGGTCGGGTAATAGAGGGGTGAAGAAATACACCGTGTTCTCAGGAAAGTGGCCTTGTGGTTGAGAAAATAACGAAAATGCTCCGAATGTTCTGGGATGATTGAATCCCAGCATTATGCTGACTCCGTCAGGTGAATGATTAAAGCCAAGAACGCCACATCAATGCAAGTTAAAGTCGAGCATGAAAATCCCTGAAAATGAAACACCTGGTTAAAGTTCCATGAAGTTCTGAAAGGTTTTAAAGACCGGACTGTTTCACTGGACTGGACTTTTACTGCATTCCTCTTAGGATGGACCGATTGACGGGTTCAATAAAACATTAGCTATGGACAGGTGGACAATCAATCTATTTATTAGCTGAGTTTAAACCATCGCAATCTGAGTTTTTACGCACCAAGAACATCACTGTATTCAGTCAGTGGATCAATCTCAAGTCTATGCACTGAGTTGTCGGTATTTTGTGACAAGATCCCACGATCCCGTGTTTATCGTGACCTGGAGGATGGATTTGTTAGCTGATTAATATAACGCTGATCAGGAACAGATGATTGCCTGACTATACCAGCGTCAATGGTGATGTTACGCAACAGAAATGCTCGGTAACGATAATCTGACCCAACGAGGGAAACATGTTCAAACACACTGTGGACGTGGAGTCTGTTCTGTTCGGGATGAAATTTACAAATAGTCTCTATAAGATCAGAATCTCTCACTGGAAGTGTTGATTTGAAGCTTCTTTCTGTTCGTTCTCATCATTTCTGTTCATGTAAAAATCAGTTTTGGACAAACTGCTTCCATACTATGTTTGTTTCTTCTCGTGATTTAAAGCAGGAGATTCCTGCTCATCAGTTCCTCTGCTCCTCATGAGCCCATGCATCCACTCAGAACGTGGCAAAGGTTTCTTTTTTTTCTTTTTTTTTTTTTCCGTGCTGCATTGTGCGCATTTGAACAATGTGTAAAATTCTGCTTCGGCAAATAACCTCCCGGCTAATTCAACAATTATCTGGTGTCTTCGTTCTAAAGCCTTTAGGGGTGGTTGTGTTCGAGGGTTGTAGGTTCGATTCCCCATCACCCCCTCTCCACATGACAAAGGTGAGCCCTTGAGTAAGACACTGAACTCCAGAGAGGAAATGGTGCAGCTGTATTTCATATTTGCTTTTTTATAAGTTCCTTCTGTTCTTTCTAAATTGTCCAGGATTGAATGACGAGTGGGTCGTCTGAGATAACAATTCTAAATAAAAGGTCGATACAAGAGATTACTCTGTCCTGACAGTTGACCACAAGCTGTCTCCTCCCAGACGAGCGCCTCTGAAATGTTGTTGTTTAATTCCCCTCACAGCTCACCCCTGTCTGACCTGCGGCGGCGCTCGGCTCCACATCTGTATGCCACCGGCAGCGCCGGTGAACGCAGGCGGGGAGCAGCTGGAGGTTTCTGTTCGGGACGATCGTCACACAAAGCAGAGAGGCTCTCTCTGGAACAGCAGCGAGGGAGAGCAATGCCTTCCCTGTGCATGTTGAACATGGAATTCTGCTGCTGCCGCTCTTATCGGAGCGGTTTCCAGCTCGTCCCGAGGTGCGTGCACGCTCCCCGCCACGTTCCCCGGCTCAGTGTGCAGACATCTATATTGCTTACACAAGTCTGGCCTGCTGAGAGGCAAAGTTCCAGCCTCAGGACCAGCAGCCTGTAATTACACAGACAGCTTCAGTGCGAGAGCAGAGAGCCTGCTGGGTAATTGCCACTAAGAGCAACAGAGGAAGTATGGCTCCTTTACGTCCAGAGCTGATTCAAATGGATCAGCTCCACTTACTGCTGAAGATTGAGTAGAGCTGAAAAAAAATTATAGTGTGAGGCTGATATGGAAAGAAACAGAAGCCGAACATCCTCTGTCGTGTTCAATAAATAATAGTACTGCTGGACGCTGGCTGCAGGAGCTGTGGCAACATCCAGCACGGCGTTTATACCTAGAATCACACTGCGTGGTTTTAATAATCTCAAGAGTTAGCTACACTGTATGACATGAATCTGATCAACTCTGAGCGTGACAGAGAAACAGAAATCCACTTCTGTTCTGTTCTCTGAGGAGAAACTCGTTGGGTTGACGCTCCGTCTCAGGAAGTTTAGTGGTCTGGTTCAGTTTGCACAGTTTTCGCCCCAAAAGAAGCCTTCAGCTCTAATTCTGTCCACTGCTTCGACAGGGCTTCAGGTTATTTTGGGGGAAACGTTTGTACGCCAGTCATACTCAAAAATAAGCCTCGTGTTCTCTGCTATTTTCTCCATAAAGATCAATCAATCAAACTGTCACGACAGTGTGTCACTATGAATGTAAAGCTGTCTCTATCATTAGTTTGTTTTGTTTGCTGAGATCTTTGTGAGGCTGCTTCTCCAGCCCACACTGATCTCAAACACTGACCTCTCAAGATGCAAAGGCCTATTTATAACACAGCCACCCTCCAAACACACACTCCCAACCCTTCTCCTGACTTCCCCGGGATATCTGCATACTCCTCTCATAAACTCGACTCATGCAAATTGCTGTTTCCAATCTTTCTATGTGTAACTCTTCTATATGCTCTGTATGTTGGAGAAAAACAAGCAGTCAAGCTTGTCTTCATGCACACTAATTAATGTCATGGTACCAAGTCGGTGCCACAGCAGCAGCTTTGTTTCCTAAAAACAGGAAACTATAAATGTATAACCATAAATGTCAAACTGCCGCTGCTGTTATCAGTTTGTTTTGTTTGCTGACATCTTCCTGAAGCCGGTTCACCACAACCCGCAGTAAACTTTTATTTTTCCCAGCTGTGAGCAGGACTGCATTGTGGGAGTGCAGCGGTGTCTATCAACGCTGGAGTGTTTCAGCTTTATGTTGTCTGCTCTGTGTGTACTGGAAGAGTTCTCAGCTCCGGATAAAGTTTCTGACTCTGAGACACTGCATACCACTCGAACATCTCTCTGGGACCCGAGGCTCATGAAGTCCAGCAGTTCATCTTCCAATCCAAAGCTTGTGTTGGACAGACCTGATTCAGTGGAATTTAAGAATATCCTGGGTTCAGATCTGGGCCCGGGCTGTCTGTGTGGAGTTTGGATGTTCTGGTTCTTTTTCATTTGCCTGAGTGAGCTGAATGAGAACGCATTCTCATTTTCAATAACGACCTGTTAAAATGTTAAAAAGCTACTAAACCCAAACTGTTCAATACGTGTTTCACCAACTCCGCTTTATGATTCGGAGCGAGGTAGGAAGGTCACATTTCTCTTTTCGTTTTCTATTCTGTCTCATATTTAGAAGCAACACTCAGACTTTTTCACTGGTAAAGTTTCTGGAAATTTACCAGATAGAATCAAAGATCCGCTAGACTCATTCAAACTGTGTCAATGCTATATGGATGGATGGATCCCTCCCCCCTGACCTGCCACCTTAAAGTGGTGGGGGAGTTTGAGTGCCCACGTGATCCCAGGAGCTATGTTGTCCGGGGCTTTATGCCCCTGGTAGGGTCTCCCATGACAAACAGGTCCTGGGTGATGGGCCAGACCAAGGGCAGGTCAATAGCCCTTATGAATATATTACAATCGAGGCCCGTGACGTCGCACGGGATGGCGCAGCCGGGGCCCCACCCTGGAGCCAGGCCTGGGGTTGGGGCTCGCAAGCGAGCGCCTGGTGGCCGGGCCTTTGCCCACGGGCCCGGCCGGGCTCAGCCGAAGGGGCGACGTGGGCCGACCCTCCGGTGGACCCACCACCCGCCGAGGGAATCGTAGGGGCTGGGTGCAATGTGGATTGGGTGGCAGCCGACGGCAGGGTGCCCGGCGACCCGATCCTCAGACACAGAGACTAGCTCTAGGGACATGGAATGTCACCTCGTTGGGGGGGAAGGAGCCCGAGCTTGTAAGGGAGGTTGAGAGATACCGGCTAGATATAGTCAGGCTCACCTCCACACATAGCCTGGGCTCTGGAACCCAACCTCTCGAGAAGGGCTGGACTCTCCACTTCTCTGGTGTTGCCCGCGGTGAGAGGCGACGGGCTGGTGTGGGTTTGCTTATAGCCCCGCAGCTCACCCGCCATGTGTTGGAGTTCACCCCAGTGAACGAGAGGGTCGCATCCCTGCGCCTTCGGGTCGGGATAGGTGCCTCACTGTTGTTTCGGCTTATGGACCGAACAGCAGTGCAGAGCATCCGGCCTTCTTGGAGTCCCTGGGAGGGGTCTAGACAGTGCTCCGACTGGGGACTCCATTGTTCTACTGGGGACTTCAACGCCCACGTGGGCAGCGACAGTGAGACCTGGAAGGGGTGATTGGATCGCATGGCCTCTCTGATCTGAACCCGAGTGGTGTTCTGTTATTGGACTTCTGTGCTAGTCACAGTTTGTCCATAACGAACACCATGTTCGAGCACAGGGGTGTCCATAAGTGCACTTGGCACCAGGACACCCTAGGGCGGAGGTCGATGATCGACTTTGTTGTCGCGTCATCTGACCTTCGACCGCGTGTTTTGGACACTCGGGCGAAGAGAGGAGCAGAGCTGTCGACCGATCACCACCTGGTGGTGAGTTGGATTCGCTGGCGGAGGAGAAAACCGGACAGACTTGGCAGACCCAAACGTATTGTGAGGGTCTGTTGGGAACGTCTGGTGGAACCCTCTGTCAGCATGGTTTTCAACTCCCACCTCCGGAGAGCTTCTCTCATGTCCCGAAGGAGGTTGGAGACATTGAGTCCGAGTGGACCATGTTCTCCACCTCCATTGTCGAAGCAGCTGCCCGGAGCTGTGGTCGTAAGGTCTCTGGTGCCTGTCATGGTGGCAACCCCCGAACCCGGTGGTGGACACCGGAGGTGAGGGCTGCCGTCAAGCTGAAGAAGGAGTCCTATCGAGCCTTGCTGGCTCATGGGACTCCCGAAGCAGCTGACGGGTACCGGCAGGCCAAGCGAACTGCAGCCCGAGTGGTTGTGGAGGCAAAAACTCGGTCTGGGAGGAGTTCGGGGAGGCCATGGAGGAGGACTATCGGTCAGCCTCGAAGAAATTCTGGCAAACCGTCCGGCGCCTCAGGAGGGGAAAGCAGGTCTCCGCCAACACTGTTTACAGTGGAGGTGGGGAGTTGCTGACCTCAACTGGGGATATCACAGGACGGTGGAAGGAATACTTCGAGGACCTCCTCAATCCCGTCGCCACGTCTTCCATGGAGGAAGCAGAGGCTGAGGTCTCAGAGGTGGACTCGTCCATCACCCAAGCTGAAGTCACTGAGGTGGTTGGTAAGCTCCTCGGTGGCAAGGCACCGGGGTGGACGAGATTCGCCCTGAGTACCTCAAGTCTCTGGATGTGCAGGGCTGTCTTGGTTGACACGTCTCTGCAACATCGCGTGGCAGTCGGGGACAGTGCCTCTGGATTGGCAGACCGGGGGGTGGTCCCCCTGTTTAAAAAGGGGGACCGGAGGGTGTGCTCCAACTATAGGGGGATCACACTCCTCAGCCTCCCCGGGAAAGTCTATTCCCAGGGTACTGGAGAGGAGGATCCTACCGATAGTTGAACCTCGGATTCAGGAGGAACAATGCGGTTTTTCGTCCTGGTCGTGGAACAGTGGACCAGCTCTATACCCTCCATAGGGTGCTCGAGGGTTCGTGGGAGTTTGCCCAACCAGTCCACATGTGTTTTGTGGACTTGGAGAAGGCATTCGACCGCGTCCCTCGTGGTGTCTTGTGGGGGGTGCTCCGGGAATACGGAGTCCGGGGCCGCCTGTTAAGGGCCGTCCGTTCTTTGTATGACCGGAGTAGGAGTCTGGTCCGCATTGCCGGCAGTAAGTCGGACCTGTTCCCAGTGCATGTTGGACTCCGGCAGGGCTGCCCTTTGTCACCAGTTCTGTTCATCATTTTTATGGACAGAATTTCTAGGTGCAGCCAGGGCCGGAGGGGGTCCGGTTCGGGGACCACAGGATTTCATCTCTGCTTTTTGCAGATGATGTTGTCCTGTTGGCTTCATCGAACCAGGACCTACAGCATGCACTGGGGCGTTCGCAGCCGAGTGTGAAGCGACAGGAATGAGGATCAGCACCTCCAAATCCGAGGCCATGGTCCTCGACCGGAACAAGGTGCTTGCCCTCTCCAGGTAGGTAGAGACCCTAGCCCAGGTGGAGGAGTTAAGTATCTTGGGGTCTTGTTCACGAGTGGGGGACGGATGGAGCGTGAGATTGACAGGCGGATCGGTGCAGCGTCTGCAGTGATGCAGTCGTTGTATCGGTCCGTTGTGGTCAGAGGGAGCTGAGCCGAAAGGCGAAGCTCTCGATTTACCGGTCAATCTACGTTCCCACCCTCACCTATGGTCATGAGCTTTGGGTCATGACCGAAAGGACAAGATCCCGGATACAAGCGGCCGAAATGAGCTTCCTCCGGTTGGGTGGCTGGGCGCTCCCTTAGAGATAGGGTGAGGAGCTCAGTCACCAGGGAGGAGCTCAGAGTAGAGCCGCTTCTCCTCCACATCGAGAGGGGCCAGCTGAGGTGGCTCGGGCATCTGTTCAGGATGCCTCCTGGACGCCTCCCTGGGGAGGTTTTCCGGGCATGTCCCACCGGGAGGAGACCCCGGGGAAGACCCAGGACACGCTGGAGAGACTATGCCTCTCGGCTGGCCTGGGAACGCCTTGGGATCCTCCCGGAAGAGCTGGAGGAAGTGTCTGGGACAGGGAAGTCTGGGCATCCCTGCTGAGACTGCTGCCCCCGCGACCCGGCCCCGGATAAGCGGCTGAAGATGGATGGATGGATGGATGGAGGATGGATGGATGTGGATTAATGGATGGATGGATGGATGGATTAATGGATGGATGCATGATGGATGGATGGAAGGACAGCTCAATAGAGGAATAATGAATGGACGGACTGATGGATTAACGGGAGGACTGATGGATGGATGAATAGATGAATGGATGCATGGACGGACGTATGGTGGTTTAATGTATGGACTGATGGATGGATGGATAGAATAATGGGAACTGATGGATGGATGAAGGCTGGATGGATTGATGGATGATGATGGATGGACTGATGGATGAACTGATGAAAGATGGATGGATGGGTGGATTAATGGACGGACTGATGGACGGATGGATGATGGATGATGGATGGATGGATGTGGATGGATGGATGGATGGATGGATGTGGATGATGATGGATGGATGGATATTTCCCATTGTTCCCTAAACTGTTCAGAAAGTTGCAGAGTGAGCAGGCTGCTCCTGGCTGCACTTTAAGCCACATCAACAGTTTACTGATCGACATCATTCACATATTACGTACTGAGACGTTTGACTGGGAAACAAATGAAGGTGAATGAGAGGAGAGTCGACATGTGGCTCGACTTTCCTCCGTAAGAGAAACATCCTGAAGGAGCAACACGATTCATCCTCGGCGCTGCGTTTGGTTTGGAGTCTTCAAAACACGCCGGACAGCTAATTATAGAGAAACATGCCGGCAAAGTCGGGTGAGACACGTCCCCGAGGATCCCGGCGGAGACGACCAGAGGGACGCGTCTGACAGTTTGCTGCCACTGAGGAGCACTCTCTGAAACACGCGTCTGTCTGGCAGTGACAGAGGCAGGAGGCTGCGACGGCGAGCGCCGCCACGCAGCCGTCCGTAGCAGGTTTCCGAGGACCGGCCGCACGGAGGAAGGCGTCACTCCCTCAGCTGGCGGAGACCGTCCAGCTGAAACAAGACATGTTTGTGGAGCCACCTCTGAGCATCGCGTGTCCCCTAAACGTCCACCGGCCTCGAGAAGTGAGGCGCTGCTAACCGGAGATTGTGGAAAGTGTCTCTGCGGGCTGCGGCTCAGTTTAGTTGAGTGAAAATAATTTCGAGGAAGCAGTTGTGTTGAGCTCAGAGACTTCAG